>NW_024868791.1:0-7544 GCF_013358625.1 Macadamia integrifolia | reverse complement strand
AGGACTGGTGGACCCCTGAGGAGTTAGAGCACGGCGCTGACTGCTTGTGCGAGAGCTGTGCTGCGGGACAGGATCTGTGCTGCGTGACTCCACTTTGAGGCCGTGCTGAGCTCCACTTCTGAGGCCGAGCTGAGCTCTTCTATGTGATGCCGAGCTGGGCACAACCCTGATGCCGAGCTGAGCTCCAGCCTTGAAACCGAGCCGAGTTGTGTACTCTGATGTTTTTTGATGATTTCCTGTATATACTTGGTATTTGAATCATATTCTTTTTGTGTATATATCATGCCTTCGGGCCCAAATGTATATAATTATTGTATCACAATTCGGGTATCAAGTATATGGGATTTATTCACAGGTAAAACTTAGTCTTCCGCTGATCTGATGAACTTATGTTAGTGTGTGTATGCTGTGGTGGAATACAGTATCTGATGATCCTGGCAGGTTTGGGTTAACCGGTGTTAACTCGGTCACCGCTCCGGTTCAGTGTGAACGGGGTGTGACATGGAGTCTACTACTTCCCATTGATTTGAAAAGCTATATTTGCTCCCTCCTATAAGAACCAAGAGCTCGAGAGCTACATGAGCTCAAGCCTCATCCTTTCAGAGGAAGAAGTGCATATGCAAAGCAGAGAAGAGCACAAAGAATGATGGTTTGTATATACTGTGCCCAAATCAACTGCAATGAGAATGTTCGTGAAGGTGGTCAAAGATGTGACTGAGGCACCGAGATGGCATCCCTCAATAGGCTCGAAAAAGATGGACTTTATAGAAAAAGGATTGAGCAGTTTCCACCAATCTTCACCCCTCAAAAAGTTTGGCTTCCAGGAGCATAAGGTTTATCAGCTAGTATTTATAAAGAAGTAGGCACCTATCCAGAAGAACCATTGCACCGTTAAAGAAATAGCAGCAACTTTCTCAAAAGGAGAAGAAGGCCCTTTGCCACATCTCCTCATCTATCGAGCCATCGAACTGCTCCTGAATTGAACTAGCATTAGAGAAGACTTCAAGTTTACTCATGCTACTGAGTCAACCACCTTGAATACCACTAAGAAAAGCATTAAGTCAGTAATCAAGTCAGTTGTCAAGTCTGTAGTCAAGTCTATTGTTTATGATTTCGTGTCGGCCTCCCCTCTTGAGGTGAGTCTAGAGTCCGTCTATGTCAAGTTTGTTATTCCTTTTTCATGAATGAAATTTCTGATTCTGAGTATGACTTTGTAGACACCCAATGTTGTCACCCTCCTCCGACTATGATAAAATATGGATCTTGGATGTGACTTCCAACTTCCAGCTTTCGATCAATAGAGATGCTGATGGAAACATTCCCCAACCTGAAACCCTAGAAACCCTCGTCCGGGAGAGAAGAGGGTCTAATTTTAAATTTTTATATATAAAGAAATCCAGTCAAGATGACCATATGGATGGATAGTGCTCGAGAATACAATTTCGATGATATATGACACGTCAAAATCGGACCATCATATCTCCCATAATCGTCACCAGAAATACCCATGCCAATAGGCCAGCCCACACGCGTGCTTGCTACCCTTGGTTGTAGCCCATGCTTGCTGCCCATGACTGCAGCCCATGCCTGCTGGCCATCGTTGCAGCCGATGCCTGATGCCCATGGGTTGCAAAGCATGCTGCCATGCACTTGCCATGCACCTACCATGCACCATCCAAGCCAAGCCCCTGCCCACCTGCCATGCACTTACCGTGCACCACCTAAGCCAAGCCCCTGCCCATTGGCTATGCACCACCCATACACCCATAGCCTGAGTCCCCGCACATAGACCCGTGTCCTAGCACCCCACAGCGCATGCCCTTGCACAAAAGCCAGTGCCCCTATGCCCATTGCCCATGGCTTCGCACCAGTATGCCCGTGCCCATGCCCATGGCTCATAGGCCCGTGCCCATGCCTCATAGGCTTGTGTCCCTGCCCCATATCTCGCACACCCAAGGGCACAGGCCCGCGCCCCCACAGCCACTGGCCTATGCCCATACCCTATGCATGTGTGCTGATTTGCAGGCCAGCCCATGCATAAGCAAGTTGGCCAGCAGGCAGACCCGTGCATGCACATGCTAGCCAGCAGGCCAGCCTGCACATACCTGAGCACTATGTGCTACCCAACTTTCCCATCAACTGCCCATGCACCGCACACCCATGACCCTGTCCCATGCACTTTGGCCCAATCATTCACGCCATTGACAATGGCTGGGATTGCTGTTCCCCTGACCCGATGGGTGAAGAAATTCCCTCTTCACCTACTTAAGACCAAAAAACCCCTTTTTTACTGAGGATTCTCTCTCCCAAGAACCCACTTTTTACCCATTGGAAAAAAACCTTCCCCCCACTCATTTTGGTCTGAGAACCTCTTTTACCCAGTGTATAAAAGCCCTATCACCCCACTTTAGGCAAGAACCCTTCTTTTGTCCGTTGGATAAAGATGTTCCCTCTTTCCCATTGGCCAGAAAAACCTATAAATACCCCCTCCTTTGGATTTGACACACAAAAAAATCCCACCTCACTCCATTGTAGTGAAACGTTTCTCCCCTCCCCCTCTTGATTTTCTTCCGGTCTTCGGAGCGATCATCGTTAAGATCTGAAATCGTGTTTGGATCTTCGAAGTGTTCTTTGGGACTTTGAAGATCTTAAATCCAAGTCCTTAGTTCAATCCAATTTTTTCCAAAAGTAGTGTGTTCTTCAACCCCCTCTTTTGAGTGTTCTTGAGTTTTACGAGAAATAGAAACCCCCCCTTTGAGGTTCTTCGGGTCTATGAAGAGATCTTTGTTAAGATCCGAAACTCTGTTCAGATCTTCAAAGTGTTCTTCAGGACTTTGAAGATCTTTAATCCATTTTTAGGTCAATCCGTTTCTTTACAAAAATAGCAGTCTTAGCGGAAGCCCTGTCTGAGTGCCCCTGGAATCTTTTCAAAAATAGCCATTCCTAGCGGAAGCTCTGCCGAAGTGCCACCTCAGCCTATCCCCAGCGGAAGCTCTGCCAGAGTGCCATCTCAGCGTAAGCCTAAAAATAGTCTTCCCTAGCCGAAGCTCTGTCTGAATCCAAATCTAGAAATAGCCTTCCCTAGCCAAAGCTCTATCCGAATCCAAATCCGAAAGTAACCTTTCCTAGTCGAAACCCTGTCCGAATACCATCACAATCAGCATCTCTCAAGAAAGGAATTTAGAGGTCAAGACCATCTTCCCTTGAGCTAGGAGAATCTGAAAGACAGTCTGAGCAGGTACTAATCAGGGACTCACCCCTCTTGACTCGAAGCAAGGGTTAAGTTCAGGTATAACTTCTAAACCAACTTGTCATAATGTAGACTTTATATAGATCTTGTTTTAGTGTATATAGTAGTTTAAATTCAGTCAATGTATATATGTGTGATAACTTAGCCATGCATGTGGAATAGGAATAATCATGGAAAATGTTCGTTCTTAAGCATCTAGTAGGAAAACTGGTTGAACCAGGAAGATTGGGTGCCTAAAACCTTCCCAATCCTGTAATCTGATGCTTACCATAAATCTCTGAAATAGACTAATTTTTGGGCCCTTTTCTCCAGAATTTGACCCACCTTGGGTCCTAGGCCCATAATCCCAGATGATGACTCCAAACCCTTTTGTATGATTCCGATCCCATATTGGACCATTATCAAATCCTTGTCTCGAATGAAAAACTTTATACTCTTACAAAATAGGCCTCCATGTATCTTCGAGCGACGATACGGTGGTGCAGGGCCCACAAGTAAAGCACACATGACACACCCCTGCCTTGTTAAAAAGAGAAGGAGAGGAGAGAGGATGGAATCGATTCTCTGCCCCTTTTCACAAAGAGGGCGGAGGCATCTGTGGCCACTACCCTCATAGACTTGCCTCCTTTTTCTAATGATAATCTTAATAAATATCAAGAATCATTAAAACAATGCAAACCAAAGAAAGCCCAACCCATTGGTGAGGACACTCGGGTTATTAATCTAGGAAACGACCAAAGCCTTCGAGAGGTAAAAATTGGCACTACCCTTGATGACAAAGAAGTAGAATAGATGATTAGTCTTCTAAAGGAATTCACTGAGGTCTTTGCTTGGTCTTATGAGGATATGCCTGGTATGGACCCCAACATCGTGCAGCATCGATTGTCGACTTACCCTGGGGCAAAACCTATAAAGTAGAAGCTCTGAAGAATGCATCTAGAATGGAGTGAAAAGATCAGACAAGAGGTTGTGGAGCAGTGGAATGTAGGATTTCTACAAGTGGTTAAGTACCCCCAATGGTTGGCCAACGTAGTACTAGTACCAAAAAAATATGGCAAGGTACGAATGTGCGTGGACTTATGAGATCTTAACAAAGTAAGCCCTAAAGATGACTTCCCATTGCCTCACATTGATTTATTGGTGGATAACATAATGGGGCATGCTTTTTTATCATTTATGGATGGATTTTCAGGATACAACCAAATAAGCATGCACCCAGAAGATCGTGAGAAGACAGCCTTCACCACTCCATGGGGAACCTATTGTTACAAAGTGATGCCTTTTGAACCGAAGAACATCGGGGCAACTTATCAGAGAGTAGCTACGGCCATATTGCATGATATGATGAACAAAATTGTGGAGGTCTATGTGGATGACATGATAGTGAAGTCAAAAGATCGGCAAGGGCATATTCTCACACTAAGGCGATTCTTTGAAAGAATCAAGAAGTATCAGCTGAGGTTGAGCCCTTAGAAGTGTGTATTTGGGGCAACAACAGGAAAATTGTTAGGGTTCTTGGTGAGTGAAAGAGGCATCGAAGTCAACCCTGTCAAGATCAAGGAAATTCAGGAGATGCGCACACCTCGGACTAAGAAGCAAATACAAAGATTTTTGGGTCACATTCAGTATATCAGTAGATTCATAGCTCAATTGACTACAATCTGTGAACCAATTTTCAAGCTACTGAAGAAGGATCAGCCCACGGAATGGAATGAGCAATGCCAACAAGCTTTTGACAAGATCAAAGGATACCTCATGAACCCGCCAGTATTGACACCACTGGTGGAAGGAGAACCACTCTTGATGTACTTATCTATGGGAGAGTATTCCATGGGCTTATTCCTAGCATAAAAGGAAACCGAAAAGGGGGTAGAGCATGCCATATATTATCTTAGCAAGAAGTTCCTACTGTATGAGACGCGGTACACATCTTTGGAAAAAACTTGTGCTGCATTGATTTGGGTAACAAAAAGGCCGTGGCACTACATGGTATCTTATCCAGTACATTTGATCTCAAGAATGGACCCAATAAAATACCTCTTTGAGAAACCAGCCCTAATAGGAAGGATGGCCCGTTGGCTACTTTTGCTATCAGATTTTGACATCGCCTATGTTACTCAGAAGTCTATCAAGGGGCAAGCTATGGCCGATCATTTGGTGACACACCCCATGAAGGATGGAAGGACCTTGGATGATGCTTTTCCTAATGAAGAGATCGTAGCAATAGAGGAAGAAGATGTAGTTAATGAATGGCAATTATTCTTTGATGGAGCGGCTAATCAAAAAGGTTTGGTGCGGGAATATTGCTTCTCACTCCTTACAGCCTTTATTTGCCTATATCATTCTGCCTCGATTTCCCCTGTACCAATAACATTTCTGAATATGACGCTTATGCCTTGGGACTAGAAACAGTCCTGACCATTGGGGTTAAAAGGATCAAGGTGTATAGAGATTCATCCATTGTCATTTGTCATACGCAAAGAAAATGGAAGACAAGAGATGAAAAATTGAAGTTGTATCAAGAACATCTGGAAGAGGTGATTGAACACGTTGAGAAGATCTCGTTCGAATACTTCCAGAGAGATAACAACAGGTTTGCTGATGCCCTTGCAACCTTGGCTTCCATGGTAGAATGCAACCCTATGGCTAGGGTCCGACCATTTTTGGTAGAACAAAGAAGCAGGCCCATTTATCAAAATTCGGTGAACCCTCTCACCATATATGGTCGGTCTTGGTTTGCTCATATAGTGGATTTCATCAGAGAAAGAAAGTACCCGAGTGGAGCAATTGATAGAGAAAAGAAGTTTCTAAGGAGATATGCCACCCAATTCATTCTTCAAGAGGATTTGTTATACAAGAGATCCTATGATGGAATACAACTGTTGTGTGGATGAGGAACAAGCAACAACAATCATGAAAGAAATTCATCAAGGCCTTTGTGGGCCCCATATGAATGCCAAGATGCTAGCTAAGAAGATTCTCAGGCTAGGATACTATTAGAACACAATGGAAGCAGATTGTATAGGATTTGTCAAAAAATACTACAAATGTCAGATATGTGCCAACATCATACATATCCTACCAATAGAATTGCATTTGCTCAGTTCTCCTTGGCCATTCTCCACTTGGGGCATTGACATCATTGTGAAGGTCAACCCCAAAGCATCCAATGGTCATGAATTCATCTTAGTAGCCACTATTTCACCAAGTGGGTAGAAGCTCAGTCATATGTAGTCCTCACATCTGCTAAAGTAGCAAAGTTCATCCAAGAAAATATCATTTCCCGATATGGAGTACCTCAAGAACTAATATCGAATCAAGGATCCCACTTCTGGGGCAACAAGGATCAACTCAAGAAATATTATGTCTAATATATTGAATAGCCCGAACTATGTCAGACTTGATTCCTCTCAAAGGGATACGTAGGCAACTTGACATGTGCAAGTGCGGTGTCAATAATCTCAAGGCAATAAATTGGTTCCTAAATTAATAATCAAGATATCTAAAAAGACCATCATAGTTTGTGTCCCTCAAGAATCGCCATTTGACATACAAGGCCATTGGGTATCTACCTTTCATCTATGGTCCGTCAAATTCTTATCCATGATTATATCCCCCAAGAATCGCCATTTGGCATGCAAGTCCATTAGGTATTTGGCATTCGCCTGTGGTCCGTCAAATTCTTATCCAGGATTCTATTCCCTAAAAATCACCACCTGGCACCAGTTTATCAAGGCCAGTTTTGTCACACCCCGTTCACCCTGAACCGGAGCGGTGACCGAGTTAACACCGGTTAACCCAAACCTGCCAGGATCATCAGATACTGTATTCCACCACAGCATACATACACTAACATCAATTTATCAGATCAGCGGAAGACTAAGGTTTACCTGTAAATAATTCCCATATACTTGATACCCAATGATAATACCATAATTATATACATTTGGGCCCGAAGGCGTGATATATACACAAAAAGAATGAAGTTCAAATATCAAGTATATACAAGAATTTATCAAAATCATCAGAGTACACAGCTCGGCTCGGTCTCAAGGCTGGAGCTCAGCTCGGCCTCAGAGCTGCTGTCCTGCAGCACAGCTCTCACACGCGCAGTCTACGCCGTGCTCAAACTCATCAGGGGTCCACCAGTCCTCTTCAGGAAACTCGACTGCGGGACCCACCCCCTGCGCCTCAGATGCATGACTTGCAAAATCATCTAAAAAGGGGTGCACACGTGGAATGAGCTCACTAGCTCAGTAAGTAGAGAGGTGGACCACACACAACAGTCCACACA
>NW_024868790.1:36364-60760 GCF_013358625.1 Macadamia integrifolia | reverse complement strand
AAAAAAAGAGAGAGCCTGAAGGCTGAGGTAGGGTGCAGGGTGGCTTCAGGGGGCGTCTGTCGGGTTCACGGCCTCGTCGTCGGCATGGTGGAGGGTCTCCCCATTGGAGCCATCGTGACCAGGAGTCAGAGGCACCTCACGTTGCAGCTGAACCTCACCTTCCTCGCTACAGCCTTTGCCGTTGTTGTCAGCAACCTCGGTGGCTGTTGGGGCTGCCTCAACACACTCTTCTTCGAAGATGAGCCAACTGTCCTCGAAAGAGACCTTTGGGTAGTGCTCGAGGACCCAGTCTCGGACCTCAGTAGCACCCATTGTGAACCCAGGGGTGATGGCGCATTTGACCTCCTCCCGAAAGCCCTCAGAGGCCCTATACTTCTCGGCCCCTCGGGTCTCGGTCTCCTGAACCCTTGCCGTTATCTGCCCCTTCAACTCCGCAAGCTTCTGATCGCATTCCTGGCGAGTACGAAGAAGGTCCGCTTCCAGGTGCTTCACCTTCTCGACCGAACGCTCATTCTCCAGGACTGACTTCTCACGTTCGGAAGCCTCGAGGTCCCGAGCTATGGCTTCTGCCCTGATCGCCAGCTGACCCACTTGGTTTTGGGCCTGTATAAGACATCGATGGTCAATACATTGCAATGATTATAAATCAAGGTTTGGAAGACAGAAGCTTACCCCTGCCATGAAGATGCAGGCGCTAGTTATCATGGTTGCCGTCCCTTGTCATTGTGCTTCGACGGCATCTCAGGGGAGGCTGCCCTTCAGTACTAGCTCACGAGCAACACAATCAATGGACAGGGTGTCATCTTCTTTAACCGACCACCGAGGGACGAAGCCAACCTCGGCCCTAACATTCCCAGCCCTCGAGCTTCTAAAGTCTACCGCGGGGAAGAGTCTCGGGCAGACAAGCTATGGCCTGGAGCAACGAGGGCCTGGACCGCTTCGGTACTGGGTCCTTCGGCCCTGGACCTTTTCTTCAGTGGGGGAGCTTCGAAGGAGGGAGGACCCTTCTTCTTCCCTTTCCTCTTCAGCCTCTGCTGCTGCTGCGCATCTCGCGCCTTGGCCTCCCTTATATGGACTTGCCTCTCCGCAGCTGCAGCCCTAGCCTCGGCCATGGAGATTTGCACTGCATGAAGACGAAGGGAGTTAGTATGAAACACAAGTACCCGAGGTAAATAAACTTGGGCTGGCCTAAGACTCACCCGGGCTAAGCCCGAATCTGAACAAAATGGCGTCGGACTTAAGGCTGTCGGACTCAACTGGACGAGAGGTGTCTTGACACTTCGCCATCGCCATCGCCATCGACTCCGCATTTGTCCCAAGAAGAGCAGGGGTGGAGTTCACCGTTCTCAGATCAGGGATATCCCAGACGGTGCCGAAGGGTACCCCCTCGGATGACCTCACGAAGAAGAATTTCTCCTTCCACCCGTGGATCGACGTTGGGTAACTGTTCAGCAGCCGAAGGTCTTTTCGAGGGCTGAAGTAGTACCAACCCGAAAGCCCCTTACAGGCCTGAAGAAGGAAGCAGTTGACAAAGAGAGGCCTCTGGTGCCTAGAGAAAAGGACGACGAAGCTAAGCATTTACCGCCATCCATTTGGCGTCAGCTGGGTTGGACAAATCCCGTAGTGCCGAAACACCCGGGCAAAGAAAGGATGGAAGGTAAGCCGAAGGCCGGCCTTAAACGCCTCCTTATATAGGCACAGCTCTTCGGAGTTCCGATAGCTGGCTCGATCGGTTGATTTCGGTAGCCAGAGCTCAAAAGCATCCGAGATACTGAAGGAGGCCCTTAGCTCCCCCATCTCCAGCTCATCCATGGTGGAAACGATGTGCAGGGCCTCCACCTCGAGGGGGTCCTGGGTCTGGGCTCGAGATTCAAGCACCCTCTCCCTGAATCCCTCACCGTTTGAGCCACCCTCGGACTCAGACGGTGAGGCCGTGGATGATGAGTCGCAAGCAGAGGGAGAATCGGGGGAAGAGTCCAAGGACATCCCTCGGACCCCCTGGACTTCGATACCTATGGTGAGACATTGTCCTCTTGGAGGACGAGGGACTGTATCCGGATGAAGAGGACATCGTACTTACTTTTGGTGAAGACAAAGCGCTAAAGGAAAATGAACACCTAGACCGAAGGAAGGCTCTCCAAGGGAAAAACAAAAGTGGCCCACAAATGAACCCCCACACTTATAAATAGAAGAAAAACGGTACGACTGCCCGAGCATTAATGGCGTCGTCACGTCACCAATTACCATCCCTCGAGATCTGTGCCAAAGCAGACTTGACCAAAGGTCCCTACCTCGGTTGGAAGCTCAGACCAAGGCCGAGCAGACCTGATCGAAGGTCCTCACCTCGGTTGGGAGCTCTGGCCGAGGCCGAGCTGACCTAACCGAAGGTCCCTATCTCGGTTGGGAGCTCAGGCCAAGGTCGAGCAGACCTGACCGAAGGTCCTCACCTCAGTTAAGAGCTCAGGCTGAGGCCAAGCTGACCTGATCAAAGGTCCCTGCCTCGGTTGGGGGCTTAGGCCAAGGCCGAGCGGACCTGACCGAAGGTCACAACCTCGGTTGGGAGCTCAGGCTAAGGCCAAGCCGACCTGACCGCAGGTTTTAACTTCGGTTGGGAGCTCAGGCCAAGGCTGAGCGGACTTGATCGAAGGTCCTCACCTCGGTTGGGAACTCAGGCCAAGGCCGAGCGGACCTGACCGAAGGTCCTCACCTCGGTTGGGAACTCAGGCCAAGGCCGAGTGGACCTGACTCGAAGGTTCTCACCTCGGTTGGGAGCTCAGGCCAAGGCCGAGTGTACCTAACCAAAGGTCCCTACCTTGGTCGGCGGCTTAAGCCGAGGCCGAGCTGACCTGACCGAAGGTCCTCACCTAGGTTGGGAGCTTAGGCCAAGGCCGAGTGGACCTGATCGAAGGTCCTCACCTCGGTTGGGACACAGGCTAAGGCCGAGCGGACTTGACCGAAAGGTCACAACCTCAGTTGGGACCTCAGGCCATGGCCGAGCGGACCTGATCGAAGGTCCTCACCTCGGTTGGGAACTCAGGCTAAAGCCGAGCGAACCTGACTAAAGGTCCTCACCTTGGTTGGGAGCTCAGGCCAAGGCCGAGCAGACCTGACCGAAGGTCCCTACCTCGGTTGGGGGCTCAGGCTAAAGCCGAGCTGACCTGACTGAAGTTCTCAACCTTGGTTGGGGGCTCAGGCCAAGGCTGAGCGGAGCTGACTGAAGGTCACAACCTCGGTTGGGAGCTCAAGCCAAGGTCTAGCGGACCTGATCGAAGGTCCTCACCTCGGTTGGGGGCTCAGGCCAAGGCCTAGCAGACCTGACCGAAGGTCCTCAGCTCGGTTGGGAGCTCAGGCCAAGGTCGAGCAGACCTGACTGAAGGTCCCTACCTCAGTTGGGGGCTCAGGCTAAAGCCGAGTGGACCTGATCGAAGGTCCTCACCTCGGTTCGGAGCTCAGGCTAAGGCTGAGCGGACCTGACCGAAGGTCCTACCTTAGTTGGGAGCTCAGGGCAAGGCCAAGCAAACTTGAGCGCAGGTCCTCACCTCGGTTGGGACACAGGCTAAGGCTGAGCGGACCTGACCGAAGGTCCCTACCTCGGTTGGGAGCTCAGGCCGGGGCCGAGCTGACCTGACTGAAGGTACATACCTCGGTTGGTCGCTCAGGCCAAGGCCGAGCTGACCTGAACGAAGGTCTCGGTCTCAAGCAAAACTAAGGTCGAAGCCGAAGGAATAAGGCCGAAGAGACCCATGAATGAGAAAAAAATGATGAAAATCTTGGTTACTCCCACAAGAAGAGCCTCCTGGTGAGAGTAAGGGGGCTACTGATACGGCCAAATTGAATGCCCAGTAGGGTAAGAACACGTGTCGTTCACCTGTTAGAGTTTGCAAGGAGTCTGACCGCATCATCCACGTGGAGAGAATATTCCCCACGAAGGGGATAAGACGTATCCGAGTAGGACTCGAAGAGGAAAGGAGGCAGACCCGAGGAGGACTCCTCCAAGGAAAAGAGAAACCCTAAACCCTAAGAACTATAAGAGAGGGCCCGAGCAGAGGAAAAAAGGTATCCAGAAAAACCCTCACCATTACCCTTGTGAAAAGCTGTGCGGCGATCTCTAACTTGGGCGTCGGAGGACTAACCCCGGATAAACATCCTCTGCCTTCTGTATTTGTGCAGGATCAGCTCATACGGATTTTCGATAGCAACAAAAATCAAACCATGCTGCTCTTGTTCTCACCGAACCTGCACCCATGAGTTTTGAATCTTGATAAATTGAATCTCAAATTATGATTTGTTACCTTGAATTACCAAGTCCTACCCATACTTGAATATGAAAATTCAAACACAGGGTGCTCTTTCAGTAGTAGCAGAAATTGAACATTTAGCATATTTGGGAGAAATTTTGTCCAGAAAAAAAATATATATATATATTCCTTTGGTTTGTGATCGCTCGCTACAGGTAGGGATGTACGCAACACCCAAAAAAAAAAAAAAAAAAAAAAAGAGGAGAAGAAGAAGATAAGGAGGATACTGCTTCCATCATAAAAGGGTAATTTGGGAACTTTATATCATATATTTAAGGCTGATGTTATCGCTTAATAGGGTTTTTTAATGGAAGAGGTACGGTTGATAGAATCTTTAAACTACAAAGGAGGGGAGTTGTATTTATAAAAGTATGTGAGGGGAAAGTGGTATTAGAACATAATATAGGAGAGGGGAGTGTAATTTCCTCATTTATCTTTTACAAACTCAGTCTAAGTTGTATTTATAAAAGTATGTGAGGGGAAAGTGGTATTAGGACAGAGTATAGGAGGGGGGAGTGTAAGTTCCTCATTTATGTTTTACAAACTCACACACTAATTGTATAATTCCAAAGTTCTCAGTAGAGTGTCATCAAAATCAAATCAACTCGATTGAACCAAATAAAATTTACCACCCAAAACTCGTTATCATTATTGGTTTGGTGTATGAAAATCCTAAAATATCAAAATAAAGGAGATCGACTGAACTGACACTTGAACCAAAATCGACAAAAAAATGAAATAAAATTTAAATTTTTTTAACCTTTGTTTTTAATATATGAAAAGTGAGGTTAGACAATTAATAGGCTGATAATGGATTGAAATTGATTGAACAGATAGCTATCGACTTCGGTTTGTAACTATGTCCAATCTTGGTTGGACCTTCGATAAGTCAAAAATAAATAAATAAATAACCCATAAAAATCAATGGAAACGGAATTGGCTGATTATCACCCCCTACTTGGTGGTGGAAAATCTATAAACTTTCTTGATTTAATGTTATAATTCTCTTTCTCTTTAGACTGTGTTTAAATGATAGGAAAAGAAAAAGAAAACCTACATAATTTGTACAGTTTTCTTGGGTTTCAAAAATTTCCGAGCATTTAGTATGAATATGGAAGATGGAAGATTCAATTATTGAATTTTAAATTTCACCTCAGATACAGTGTAATTCTCTTGCCATGCCATTAAAGATGTCTCGCCACTACAGATGAGAAAAGAGGAAAAAAAAAATTTGGGAGAGAGATTGAGAGGATAATAAAGGAAAGTGATCCGTCGACCAAAAAAAATCAGAGAGAGAATTTATGAACCATAATAAAGAAATAGGAATAGGGATCGGCCATAGTGAGGCATGTTGTAGCAGTGGTACTCCATAAGATTAGGGTGAGAGAACGTTTCTTAGAGCCAAAAGCTACTTCACCTTTGGGCTTGGTTGTAACTTGTAAGTATTGGTATTGGGTTAGCCGTTTCGGTCATATCATATTCGGATCTATTGAAGCTGATATCGATACCTGATCGATCCGGATCAGGTATCAGTATGGATCGATCAATATCAATATCGGTTTAAGGGTAAAAAAGTAAAAAAATATTTTTTTTGTAAAAAAGAAACAATAATATAAATGACTGATCTATTCCAGATCAATATCATTATCTTCTTGAGGTCGAACACTAGACGCCAAACTTAGATTTTTTTTAATTTTGAAGAGATGGGCCTAGATTTTTATTTCTGAAAAGGTGGGCCTTGGAGCGCGCCAAGTTGCTTTGGATGATTGGACCCAAAGTCATTTTCTTCACCATGGGAGATCTAGCTCAAGAGAAAAATGCAGGTCCCATTCCTTCTTTGCTGATGGATAAGGATTCAAGATTTGGATTGATTATTGTAGATTTGTAACTAAGGAAACCCATATCTAGAGGTTGAGTCAAAGCTCTAAACTAGAATCCCAAATTAATTACCTTCTCACTACTTAAAAGAGGCCAAAATTTTGAAAGCTAGGATCATACCCCTCTCTTCCACCCTTCTTCAAATGTCAAGTTTGATCAACACCTAGGACTTGGAGTGGAGTTGGTCACATGCCATGTAGTGGGGTAAAAAATGATTAATAGCTTGATGTTTGAACATATCAGAAAAAAAGATTGATGTATGAACATATATAGACCTTGTTTGTTTTGTTGTTAAATTTTTTCATGAAATTTGTTTTCATGTAAAACCTAAAAGGTAGCATGGCCTCTACCCCTAGATATAGTGGTGGATGAAACATTCACTACTTCACCCATAATGAAAGGCAGAAATCTCAATCATGTTGATTCCTCTACTAGTGCCCCCATCTTACCCTTTTAATCCAGAATCACTACTGTTTGCTTGTAATTCCAACTTAGACATCAGAGTCTCCCACCGATACCCACTCTAAAGTCTGATCACCGCCCTCTGCCTTAATAAGACTCATTGTGTGATGGCGATTAGTTTAGATTTCTCCTGCAACAGGTTACCTATCCCAGGATCAAATGGCCATTTGGGTGGTCGTGTGGTAAAATAAAAGCAATCGGTAATTGTCACTAACCAAACCTAAGATAATATAATTATCAAGAATTAGACCCCAAGGCGGTTGCACATTTGGAAAATACCAACACCTCAAAATTAAGAGGTAATGAGTTCATCTCTCCCTTGGGCCTAAATATCCAAAAATAAAATAAAAAATGTTGGGTTATGATAAGAGTATCAATTTGGTACAGAATTTGGTATTTGGTGTTTGTGTACACATTGACACCCGTAGGTTTGTTACCAAAAAAAAATAAAAAATTGACACCCTTAGGTTTCGGTGTCCGCCCAGACAGAACTCAGTGTCCATACTTTATTTGGGTCTGGGTTCACTTTGGCCCAATACAGCTATACATGAAAACATATGGGCCGATTTTAGAAAGCCACTAGATTGTATATTCAAGATCATCCCAATGAGCTTAGGAGGTCTGGTCGAAATATCATTTTAATGTCGCATTCTGGATAGCACTCAGGCCCATAATGTGGTGGGCCCGAGTGCTGTCTCCACATACAAACGTGCACACGCACAGTGAGAGGAAAGAGGGACCATGGAATAGAGCTGTATGCACCAACGGGTGTATACCAGCACCCAAGTTTTTTGCCACTTAGAAGTAGGGACGGATCGGATAAGGATCAAATTTGAATTGGATGTGTTTGGATCAGGATATTTCCTAATCGGAATCGGATACCCCTAAACGAATACAGATGCAGATCGAATTCGGATTTTTAACCATCCATTCACTCTCTGCCTTGTGTAATCCGGACACTCCTCCACCCAATGAATATAATTTGCTCTTAATTCATCTTTCTAAGTTGTTTTAACTCTTTTCCTCATTCTCTAGAACATGTTTAAACTTCAAAACCCTCAAAATCATTAATTGATTATTTAATCGGATCGAATAATTATTTTTCGGATAATTCAGATTTTATTTTGGATACCCTTTAACTAAATACAGATACCCCTAAATGAAAACGAATGCGAATTCGACTTCGGATTTCGACTATCCATTTACATCCTACTTAGAAGGTGATATGGCTTTTATCAAAAAAAAAAAAAAAAAGGTGATATGTCAAATTTCAATATTTAGAGAATGGTATAAATCGAATTCTGATATTACCTGATCAGATATGGATACTCCCTGATTTTATATGGATCCCATTAAATGAATGCGGATAAAAAATCTAATTCAGATTTTTGATTATCTATTTACATCTCTGATTCTATATTCTGGATCTTCCTACCCCCAATGAATACAATTTGCTCTCGATCCATTTTTCTAAGTTGTCTTAGTTCTTTTCCTCATTCTCTAGAACCTGTCTAAACTTCATGAACCCTCAAAATCAGTAATAGATTATCTAATTGTATCGAACAATTGTAATCTAGATAAGTCGAATCCAAATCCAGATACAGATACCCCCTAAACAGGTCCATATGCAAATCAAATTTGGATTTTCGACTATCTGTTTACACTTAACCTTGAATCTTGAAACTTGATTTTGTCACTTGACAAATTTAATTTAGGTTAAAATTTTAAATGTGAGTCAACTTTTATACAAAATTTCAAACTAGACCAATATGCTACATAGCAAAACTTGAGTTGCTAGTTCAAAGATACCTTGCATGCTCAGAGACATGAATTTTTTATTTATTTTATTTTAGAAGAAAAAATTAATAATCACTCATAATGTAAAATGTGGTACATGCCAAAATATGTATCAACCATAGATAAAATTGAGCATATGGTTGACATATATATACCATGGCATCTTTCTCTCTCTCTCTCTAGGTAGAAAATAGCAGATGGCAAAGAGCTCAAAGGCACTAAAGATGGTGGAGATTCACTCCATTGTCTCTTTGTCTTCCCTGAAAATGATTCCTCAAAGTGAATTTCTCTTTGAAGCAATGGCTTTCATTACCACTAGAAGAATCATGATTTGCTTCCTCAATGACCAAAAGTTTCAAAGTTAGCAAATTCTTGTCAATGGGGAATAAAGTGGGAACTCAATCTCATGCTTTGCTTATAAAACTTTTTTGAGATCTTCATTATGTTGTTGTCCCATAAAGGAAGGCATTAATTTGGCAAGGAAAACTTAAAAAGAGGATGATGACTCCATTGGATTATATCCTCTTCCTTAAAAGACTTCTCTTATTACATGTGAAGATGCATGGTCATAATTCTAGAAATGCTCTGGTAGTGAAAAGGATCAAAACCAATTGTCCTTCTTGTCAAGGATGGATTCTTCAACTTGAGGTTGAGGTTATAGTGGGAGATGCCACTACACACTACAAAACAAGCATTCATGAGTGCACTTTCACGGGTCTTTTGGAGGGGTTAGTAGAGGTATCAATCGATAGGGTGATAGAGTCGGGCCTAATCATGATTTCCCATTTTAAGATCTTGCATTATGATCATCGGTTCATTTAAATAATTAATCCACATATGTTAGACATGGTCTATTTTTATTTAATAAAAATTGTATGCTATTTCGCTAACATGGTCAGGGTTCAATTTGTCTATTCAAGGAAAAGAAGTCGAGATTGCTCTAACTATAGAATGCGAACACGAAATGGGTTAAAAGCCCGTTCCAGCATGTGCCTTATTCTTGAACGTGTTTTAGAGTTTAATAAGAACAGAAATGTATACCAAATGGCTTTTTTTGGCATTCCAGAATGTGACACAGCTTAGAGTACTATAAATTAGAGTATAAATGACACTTAGGGTACCTAACCTTTCGTGAAATTGCAACTAATTAAGGTACCTAACATTTGACATATTGTTTTGAGATACCTAAACCAAGATAACATTAACTAGATTAATAACTTAAGAAAAAAATAAAAATAATAAATAATGAAAAATTAAAAAAAAAAATTTACCCTTAATATTTCCTAACTATTCTTCTTTCTTGTAAACCTAGGATACTATTCATCTCCCACCCCCATCTCCCTCCTCTACTATTTCTTCTTCCCCACCCCCACCTCCCACCCCCACCTCTACTATTATCCTTTCCGTCCCTCAACATAGAGGAAGGAAATCCGATAATTCCATGAGGTCCATACCAAAAACAAAGTCAAAACTATTTCTCACTTAATCCGATATTTCCATAATGTATTTGTCAGTGAGAAAAACCCATGTGTATTATTGTTTCCCTTTCTCCTTTTTTTCTTAATATACAATGACTTTTTAGCTAAAAAGAGAAGTGTTAAATGTGAAACACATCTTTAACATCATAAGCCACAACTTTTGACATTCCTATAAGGTAAATGACTAATGAGGGCAACATTTAGTCCCACTCTTCCACTGTTCCACAGATGGTGGGGGGTTATCTGTACCAAATTCGGCTAGTGAATCAACTACATTCCATTCCAATGTTGAAAATAATTCCCTTTTCACATGAGAAGAAGCTTCTCCTCGAATCAACTTTCCAAATTTGATTTGTAGATGACTTTACGAGTCTTGTGGTCAAATAACTAAATATTTATACTGCGTTTGGTATGTATACTCATAACATATTCTGGTCCAGAACACATTTTGAAATGACAGAATAATTATTTGGTGAAGGGGCCTTGTTATAGAATGCATCAAAAGGCTCATTCCAATTCCACGTTGTTGTTCTTGTAAAATCGTGCATTTAAGTATTGAAGACTGAGACAAGGGTCGGTCCCAGGTACTCCCGACTCTCATCTAGTATGCATAGTCATAGGGCGGAGCATTTGGCATGCATACTCGCATGGCAAAATATTTGGGTGTTGTATGGGTGGGGCGAGGGCTAGGATAGGGGTAAGTGGTGAGAGTGGGAAGTTGCAAGTACAGAGGTTATGAATATGAAGTTGTCACAAGAGGCCCTTCGTCTACTGTGCACAAGAGGTGACAGCTTCGTCCATGTGTAGGGTTTCATGACGAGGTGCTTCAGGGCATTGGATCTGAGCTGCCGCCTCTTGTACGCAGTAGAGGAGCTGGATCCTAATGGGAGAAGGAGAAATGGCAAGGAAGATGAGATGTGAAACTTGGAAGATGGTTGGAGGTGGGGGCATGAAACAGAGCTAGACTCCATAGCCTATTCTAACATGAGTCTCCTAACAGAGTAACAGGCATCCAGTTTGGTTCAATTTCAGTTCTAAAATAGATCTCACAGATTAGAACTTAGGACGTATCTATTTGGGTTGGCGCCGGTTTATTTTCCAAATTGATACCCCAAAATAGGGATATAGACAAAAATTTTAAAAATCCAAATTTGATGCTTCCGTCAGAGGGTATCCCTATTCAAATTATTTGAAAAATAATAGATAATCAACTACCCAAAAAAAAATAATAATAATAATAATTAACGATTTTGAGGGTTGTTGAAAATTAGAGAGAGAAAGAGCTCAAGATAATTTAGAGATAGGAACTAAGAGCAAATTGTATCTGTGGGGCTGATGTAGGGGATGGTATCGATCTGATCTCTGCCAATATCAATCCGATACCAACCTGGATCGATCACTGCCAATATCAATTCAATATCTATCCAAATCAGTGGATATCAGTCGATTTTATCCTTACCTTTTATTAAAAGTATCAAGTTTTTATTATTTTACCCCTGAAACGATCCAGATAACTTACCTAGATTGATCAAGAATAGGGATCAATCTGAACAGTTACTAATTCGATATGACCGATCCCAGTCCGATACTTTAAACCATGGTATGGAGAGAAGAAAAGAAGTCTAATCACAAGTCAAGATTGTAGACGGGTAATCTAATGACACAAGTCAAGGTTGTAAGCCAATAGTCTAATAAACCGAATTCGATTCCGATCCATAATCGATTCGTTTACATCCCTGAGATCCCCAAGGCCCAAACTGACCAAAGTTTGTGTTCAACAGAAGTGACCAAAGCGGCCACATACTCCACATGGAAACTGAAGCCCAAAACACACTCCTTCACGATTGCCGCCATTATAGTATCGTTTGCTTAGAAGAACTATTAAATGTAGAACGTGGAAAGTCCACAGTCCAGTCCACGTCCCACGTCAGCAATCACTAGAATCCCGTGCCTTACAACACGTGGGAGAGTAATAAAGTAACTAATAAAATCAAACTCCAGTCAAAAACCTCCCCAACCAAAAAGTCCAAATCCAGATAATCTTCGCTACGAAGAAACCGCAAATCGATTTCTTGACAAAGTAAAGCCCCACCCCTGTGGGACCCACCACCAACTTAAAATCCATCCTAATCACAATGACAGTCACAACTCCCCAACCGTCCATTTTGGACTACTACTCCTCCTCCTCCTCCGTGACCCAAGTGGAATCATACGTTAAATGATTCCCTTCTGTTTAGGACGAAAAATCTCTATTTTAGCATTTCAGATTTCATAGATCTCTAAGCCTGGCGTGAAAATCTCAGAATACATTCCAATAATACAAACCAAACGCAACCTCTGAAAATCCAAAAAATCAACTCCTTAATAACCTTTCTTTCTTTCTTTCTTATCTTTTCAGTCACAGGCTTCTCAGCTCTTTTCAGTCAATTGTAACAGTACGAACGAACAATTCTATTTCAGAACCAACCCAAAAAGATAAATCAATCAATGCTCATCCATAACCAAAAAATAAAAATTAAACAAAATAAAGGGTATTCACAAAAGAAGTAATCCAAATTACCTTCACTATGTAATAAAGGAAAAGATGCTCTCTGTTCTGCAGTTATGTTCGATGTTGATGGGGTTGTTGATGTTAATTGAACTGTACTATCCAAAAAAAAAAAAGAGGAACAAAACCCAAGATTAAAGAAAGAAAGAAAAAAAAAAAAGATTTTAATTTCTGTTTTTCTGATTTTCTCTACAACATGTAGACCTCCATGCTTGCCTTTTTTGGAGAATTACAAACAGGGCAAGAATCGAGGAAGGCTTCACAGGATTTGCAAGAACAGAGATGCCTGCAAGGAAGGAAAAGAACACAGGATCTTTGAGAATTGCAGGATTTGCAAGTCATCTTTCTCATTGATTCCTCTTCTTGTTCTTCTTCTTCTTCATCATCTCTTCTCTTCTCCTCTCTGTAATGTGCTTGATCAGAGATATCGCAACAGGACTCAACATCCTCTGCTCCTGCAGATGGAAAACAATAAGCGTTCTCTTTGACCTGTTCCAGAGTATTGTTAAGGGCCATAACCATAGCTTCATTCTCCTTGGCGACTCTCTGCCATGCTTGATTCTCCATCTCCATCCTTCTCAAACATTCTTCCAACTCCATTGTTCTTTTAGATTCTCTTGCAATTTCTTCATCTTTCTGTGTCAGTAAGCTCATCATCTTTGATTCCATCCTCCTTAGAAGGATGGCCAGTTGATTCTTCATTTGCTCTTGCAGAACTGATCTGAGTCTCTCGTTCTGTTCAGAAAAAAAAAAAACAATAAATAAGAACCATAATCGATCAATTACAGAATAACCCATAAAAATTTTCAATCTAATAGATTAATCTCAAGAAGAAAGGCAAACAAGAAGAAAACCCATTTGAGATTTAATCTGTATTATTACCTGTAATAGAATATATCGATCAATCTCCAATGCTTGTTTATCAATCTGAGCAGCTAAAGAATCAGAAAACGCCATTGACAGAAGATTACTTTGACAAGAAGGAGAAGAAACCAGGAGACTATTTTCAAAACCCAGATTGTGGTTTCTCATGAGATTGATATTCTGTAACTGCTGCATCTGTTCTTGCTGTTGAGGATTGAGATAAAAATCATACAACCCACCACAAGAATCCATCCATTCCTGCGAACCGTTAATACCAAAAACCAGATTCTCCTGATACTGCTGCGCTTGAACAGCCATCATAACCAAAAGAAAAAAAAAATTTGATTGTAAACCAAATCACCAACTCCAAATTCCTTTCCGTTGTGG
This sequence comes from Macadamia integrifolia, assembly GCF_013358625.1. Classification (NCBI taxonomy): domain Eukaryota; kingdom Viridiplantae; phylum Streptophyta; class Magnoliopsida; order Proteales; family Proteaceae; genus Macadamia; species Macadamia integrifolia. The sequence continues at coordinate 47,048 of NW_024868790.1, read as the reverse complement.
ATATATATCGAACAGAAACTAGTATGTAGTAGCTGTTGCTGTTGGATCAGAAGGAGCGCGTGACTTCGATTTCGATTCTTCCTCTTTTTTTCTTTCTCTGAGGTTGCTTTGGTATTGGGTTGATTTTAGGAACTGAAACTGAAAAACAAGAAATAAGAGGTGGTGGCTTCCTTTTATAAGTAATCAATCTCCTACTTCGTCGCTGTTTACTAATTTGAATAATCGATCATACGTACAAGGTACCATCCAAATATTTTAAAAATAATAAATATATATTAAAAAAAAAAAAAAGCTTAGGATTCTCTCTCTAGTTAATGGAATTGAGTAGTGGTGGGGGCCTAGCAGGAACGTACACATGCAGATATTGTGACAAAACTATCGGTCAGAGATATTAGAAGCGTTGTAGAGAGAGAAAGTGAAAGAGGTGTGAAAGAGTCAGATATGTCAGTTTTGTCAGTGGGAACAGCTAAAGAATAGGATTTCTTTTTTTTTTTTTCTTGGTTGGGATTTTTTTTTTTTTTTTCATTAATGGAGATTTTGTTTGTATTCTAATTTTGGATTGGCATTGAGAAACAAGATCACCGGAGACAATGACGGTACGGAAGTTATGGTACAATAAAGAAGCATCTTTTTGAGGGAGACGGCGAGTCGAGTTGTGTTTTCATAACTTCCCCCACCTCCCCCATTTTTTATTGTGCTTCACGTATTTATATAAACTTGTCTTTTTCTTTACTCTTTCCGTCTTCCCTAAGGGTAAGGTGCGGTTCAAACCCGAACCATTTAGACCCATTGGGTATTAAAAGAGGGTAATTCGTTCAGTTGTGGCTAATTTGGTTTGGTATTTTGAATAGGAACAAGTTTTCGTTTAACCACAGGTGAATCTCTTGACTACAGCTTTCAGATAAGGGGAGAAGGTATCAGGGGCATCACATAGAAGAGATGGGTATTATTGATTTTGTCTTATAAGGGGTATTTTGGGACCCTAAGATGATGGTTGAATCTTATATTTTTTAATAATTTTGCACAAAGAAAGAGCCGAACCCTACAATTGGGGGTGTAAGAAAAGGATCCAGATTCTTTTCAACAGTTAATGGTTCAATTATCCTTCAACTAGACATAGGTATACTTAGAACTACACGCAACCTATCTGAGGCTATGTGCCCCCAAGTGTTGAGATGCCTTGTGTCTGGTTGAAAGATAATTGGAGCAGACAGTTGTTAGAGATGAGCCAAATCTGTAAAAAAAAATTCTTCTATATAAATAAAGTCAAATTAAAATAGAAACTAATCAAATTGATTTTTCTTAACCCAATAACTATCAATTTTTATCAGTTTCTATCTATTATCATTTTTTTTAACTTTGCTTTTTTCACTCCCTTATCTATTTATTATTGGTTTATGGAAGAGGGTTGGGCACACCACTTGCCCCAGGTAAGCAAGTAGGCGGTTGATACGGGGGCATATAGCCATGAGCAAGAGGTCTTTTCACTAGAAGAGGGAGAGAGCCAAACACTTGGGGTTCATGTCCGGGTGCTTCAGGTCGTCAAATGTATGTTACCACCACTGTTGTGCTACAGAGGAGTCGGATCCACAATCCAATGGGGTACCCATATATATATATATATATATATATATATAAAGTATATAAAGGATAAGTGTAAAAAGAATCTCAAATTTGGGAAAATGTTTTTTTTTGGGGGGGGGGTGTTGGGGAGAGAAATAATCAGCCCCGCTTATAGTGAAATGGAATATGACATCTCTATTAATGTTTTTTCATGCACTCTCATTAGCCCTTGGACAGACACAGGAACCACATTCCCCTACAAAATACACTCCCCTTTAAATTTTATCAGGATTTTCGGTTTTCCATTTTTGGTTGGTGTAGTGAATCTAAATTTCGTAACCACTTTTAAGATAAAGAGTTCAATCTGATTAGTATTAATCAGTTCAATTAGGTCCGTCTGATTTCTTACACTCATAGTTTATGATTTTGACTTTGGCCATGGGGTTTGTATTATACATGGCCACAAGATGCCCGAGTGCGTCCACATTGTAGAGATCTAAGATAGTGGTGCATGGGTAATTCCCCTATAACACAACTTAACCAAGGTTTTAAAACTTGGAATTTAACATAGAATCAATCTCCATTAATTTTGAGTTGAATCTCATCCCCAGATCAGGCAAAATTGATCAGACATGCCCTGATTCGGTCTTGACTCAATATGCATAGAATCAAACTAAAAAACTTTGACCTTAATAAATTATAAGTCAAACTCTTTTTTTATTTTTATTTTAATAAAGGATATGATCTAATAAATATGATGAGGCATCAAATTGTATGCATCACATAATAGTTATGTACTTGTGTAATATATATTAGGTATCGATGAGCTTGCTACATGAGTTACCTACCAAAGAAAAGACCTCATAGAAAAGAATAAAGGTGATGAAACGATCATGTCATGAGGCATCTCAATTGGAACCCAAAAGGGGTCCATTATTTGGCCTCTCCACTTTCTTCTCATGTGATTTCAGTTCATCATATCACTTTTCCCATGAGGCAACTATCAACCTTAGCCTTTGTTTCTATAAATCAATTATGATGTTGGAAACAACTATATATTTTGTAACTTTATGCCTTTTATTTATTTATTTATTTTATATGGTTTCATGATTTGTCTCAATGTGGCATAGGGCCTAACCAAAAAAAAAAGTGTGACATAGGAGATTACATCCATCCTATCAATCAATTTTGAGCCTAAAATAAAAGGAAAAATATTTTAAAAAATAATTTAAATTGAATAAAATTTTCAATAATGCAAGTTAGTTTTCATTAAGTGAGATGATATTCTTATTATTTTATAAAAATTTAATTAAACACTTCATTTGACTGTTTCTTAGGATTGTTCAAGGTTGAAGTTTGAATAGTAATATAGATGGAAGGTCCTTTGTCTCTTGGCCCACCCTTGTTAATTAAATTTTGATATATTTAAAAAGTAAAAAAGAAAACAATAATAAAAAGAAGTATAAAATTATAAATAATTCTGACATTTGATATTTTATTTTCCTTTTAAACAATTTTTTAATTAAAATAAACAATTAATGACATGAAGTATTAAATATCCAACTCATCTGGCTAATGAATAAAAGAACTCAACCTACCCTTAAAAAATATATATATATATAAAAAAATCAACCCACTTATTTTGCAACTAATTACTTCGTTGGGACTAAAATTGGAGAGGAAAAATGGCCCACTTACAAAGCTACAATACTTCCTCCCCCAAACTTATATAGCAAGAGAACAAAAAAGAAGATAGCGATGGGAATAAGCATTTCTTTTGGGTCGAGTTTTCCCTTGACCGATGGATTCGAATGGGTATCCATAAGGTATAAAGGAATAATTAGGGATATTATCTACTTTCATAAATAGGAAGATAAACGTTAAAGACTGTTGATGAGTGTAAGAAAATTATCCGTTTTCAAGAGTACTTTATTATTTTCAAAGCAAAATGTAAAGCAACAGAAGAAAAAAAAAAAAGCAAAGAGAAAAGTTGAAGGACCGAATTTTTCATCCACTAACAGTGAATGGGAATCCATTCACTTCAAGCATAGAATGGATGAGTGAATGCATGGGAAGGATATTTTGGGAATATATTAAAACCTTATAAGGTTTGTGAACCATCTTCTACGGTGAAGGAAAACTTTATTCAAAACTAAATATTTGATTATAAAATTTATGAAAAAAATAATACTAAACTTTTACTTCTAAGCAATTTAGATTTAAACAAACAAAACTTAAACTTATATTAATAAGCATCTTAAGTGTCAAATGGCAACTCACGTGTTGCATAATAGATATAAATTAAATCTCTACTCCTGAATGAAACTTGGTCTAAGAAGACTTTGCCAAGTAGCAGTAACGCAATTCATTTTATTTATTATGATAATTAGAATTATTTAATTTTAAAATCTTCCATAGTCAAAAACCCGGTGGACCTTGAGAGTCATATGAATCGGCCGAATGCTAATTTTATTACCTAATTTCATCAAATACCCTCTCATGTATTAGCATTATTCTTCATATTTTTTTATACATATTTATTGTTTTTTTTTGGGGGTAAACTATACGTGCTTATTGTTACTACGATGATCATTCAATGTGCACTCTATGTATCTATCACAGTATTAGATTTTTCAAAACATGAATTCAGCCATTTAAAATTTCGAACAAGGCTGAAATTTGTTCACTTATTAGCAAGGATCTTTAGATTTGCTTGTCTAAAGAATTTTGATCTCATTTGAGCTATTATCTTTGACTCCTCTTGTTTAAAAAATTTAAATCTCAGTATTCCTCGTGGTTTATCACACAATGGATATGTAGATATTTAAGCACTGTGAAATTCTTTTACAAACTAACTGGTTACAAAATTCTTCCCAAAAAATTAAGGTGCGATAAATTTGGATGGATTTTGTTAGAACAAATTAAGGAATATAGGATTAATGAATTCGTGCATACTTTAGGCTCTCTTTGGTTTGATTTCTATTTGTATTTATTTGACTTATTTTTATTTTTACAAGGGTTTGGTATAATTTCTAGTATTTATTTATATTTTAAACAAATTATAATAAATCACAAATTACTCTCAAGCTATTTGTGATTTGTGACAACAAATCATTTAGGTTGGTTTTTGCTACCTTAAATGAGCATGTGTGCTAAACTGCTCAAAATCAATAGTAAATATGTAACTTCAGTATGTTTTATATATTTCCAATAAAATACCCCAAATCGTATCATCTCTCTCACTCGAAGCTCAAAGCTAAAGGTGAAAAATGAAATCTATTTTTTTATTATATAATCTATTTTGTAAATAGTAGCCAAACGAACATGATTTGTGGTCCATAATTTATTGTCACAAATAATTCCTAAGAAATAGTTAATAAATACAAATAGAAATCATACAAAAAATAACTGTAATTATTTGGTTTTTTCATTTAGACGATAAAAATATGGGAGAAACATGGTTGCTAGGTTACATGAGCCTATGCCCAGACATGGAAAGGGAAAAATGATCATCTTTTGTCCCCTATGAAATGAAAATTTTTACCTGTATTGGATGCTCCCAAGTGTTCTCTCAATGGCCCCCTACACCCGTGTAGGCCACTCAGTGATCCCTTCTTAAAAATAATTAATATATTTTTTAGGGGGAAAGAACCATAAACGGGTCTGTTCCTTATGCCCCCTCACAGGTTTTCTTTATGTGAGATGACCCTTTGCCCCTTATGTGCTCTTTGATAGATACCCCATACAGTAGTCACACGACTTCCATTTTTTTTGATATTTTTTTATTGGTAAACACATGTTCCCTGTCCCTTCTAATGTTACATATATCTATAAACACATGGGAAGCAGAATCAAACTGTGAAAAGACGTTTATACCTCAACTCCACTTTTTCATGTGTCAGAACATAAGCAATACTGTCCGGGTAGTTTTTATCTCTTAATTTTATTTTAACTGCATAAAATTCATAATAAACAACAGAAAATCAAGATTTTTCAGATTATTGGAAGTTGGAACTCTTTTCTTGGAATTATTGGAATTCTGTCCTTCGGCAGTCTGGGTTTAAGATAGTGGGGCCGGGACACTTATTTACTGACTTTACTTGCAACAACAACTGTATTACTTGTGGAGACTGGAGAATGGGCGGGGGGGCCATAGGATAGTACTGCTCATCAAAAACTGAGGTGGAACCTTTTAATTAAAGGGGTTGTTGACTGTAGAGCTTCAGTAATGGAGATTGTGGTATTGAAGATCAGTTTTTTTGTTTTTTGGGTAAAAGATCAGATCAGTGTGATCAAGTGGTGGATGTGACTGACTAAACTCTAATGGTGACGGGGCTTCAAGGCTGGCCACTCCACCTCTGGCCTCCCTGTGACCCTCTCATGCCTTCCATCCATCCATCCATCCATCCCTCTATAAATAGTAAATAGTACTCTAGTACTAGTAGTTGTGTCATGAATCATGATCATGATCATGATCATGACTCATGTGTGTGTAATCTGTGTATCGAGATTTGAGAGTTTATCCAGTTTTGGGTCTGTGACTCTGTCATGTAATCTGGGTGAGAGGATCTGAAAAGTGGGGAACATATCCCACTAGTTTGTAGCTATGTGTTTCCCAGTTGGTAGGGAGCAATCCCACCCGATCGGGGGTGTGTTTTGCTTTGCCTGTTTACCTCTACAGGGTTAGAATGACCCTTTAACGTAAACCAATGAATCTCTGGCGAAAGAAGTTAATGAAGGCTGGGGGCCTAGTGGGTCAAGTCTTCTATCAATCATGTAATGTGAGCTATTACAGTTTTACAGTCTACGTTGGGAACTCACACTCATCTATCTCCCCAGTCTAAGAAAATGATCACCGCCTCCTAGGCTACGGTATGTTGCAAGTACCCCCCAGCCCTTCCTTCTGTGCCCAAGTAAAAATAACCCCAAAAATAGAGTTGAGATTTTCTATGCAGAGTGGGTCAAAGTGGGATGACAAAACCATTCATTAGTCGTTGCTATGATATCAGAAATGAGTCTCCTCCATGGGTTTAGGCTTTTAGCTGTTTAGGAGGAGTGCTTAACTGCTTATTGACTTCCATGTTAGTGTTCATATTATTACCTTCATAACTTGAGAAAAAAAATTTAATCTGGTTAGGTCAGGTAAGAATTTTTGGGGAAGGGAAGAATGTTAGTTGGGTATGAAAATGTGAAGAAGAGAGGGAGTAGGGAGTGGGGAGTGGGGAGTGGGGAGTGGGGAGACCCAGAAAAGAACCAGAAGAAGTAGACACTAACCAGCCCCTTGCTGTTTCGAATTATTTCAGACCTCCTAGGGCCAGGCCAGGCCACCAAACATGAAAAAACTTAACCTGATTTGGTTGGGAAATGAAGCATTAAATTAAATTAAATGAATCGAAGAGTCCCCATCACACTGTAGTTGGCGGTGATGCAAAGACAAGTCTATACTGTCCAAAGGAAATTAAGGACCTTGTAGGGTCTTTCTTGGGTTGCTCCAAGATAAGACTTGGAGGGTTCTCATGGTCATATCTGTGCAGTTGTAGTGCAAAACCACCAACCAAACCAACCAACCATCTGTGCATGTGTTGAAAGTTGAAACTAAGAAAGATTTGGAGAGCACTGAGGCGTTAAAGAGGATGGATCTGATCAGTTTGGATAGAAAGAAATTAAAAAGAGAACAGCCCCATTCATTATTTATTGTCCTTTTTCATTTATTCACTCACTAGTAAGAGGCCTACCACTCTACCATGAATGATGATGGGGTAGGTTTAGTACTTGGGGACCCATGAAAAGTAAAACAACGTTGGAAGGAAATATGAAATAAGGAGGAGCCCATTTTTGGACCCACAGTTTTAAGTGGGAAGCAGACATTAAAAAGACAAAATAGGTATTAAAGAAAGGGTCACCCCACTTACCACACTACTACTCAATATCCAATTCCAATCTGAGGAAAAGATCAGCTAGATAAGGGCAGAAGCCTAATTATTCACTTAAACTTTTCTGGTTGAACTTCAACATGAACTACATCCATGTTCAATGACATGAATTGGGTGGCGTGACTTGAATTTAGAGTGGGACATGGGACATGGGACATGGGACACAATCACAACTACTACTAAACAGAACAAAACTCTTCTACAAGAGTCCAAGGTGAAGAAGTCTTCAACTAAAGTTATCAAACAAGTGCTGGGCCACTGTGAGACTCTGGGGAGTCTGGGGACCCCTATATTATGACAGAGATATGGTTAGAAAAATCAAATATAGACGAAGAGTGCTGACAGGATCATCAAGTCAGAGGTTGAGGTTGCACTTCCCTAGGTATTTTTCCTTTCTTCCAACCTTTGGTTTGAGAAGTTTCAATCTGGTGGTTCGTGGTCAGTGGTTACTGGTTATAACTTACACGTATCTAAGAAGGAAGAAGAGATGTCATTTTTGAACGGGTTCCCGTTCCGTTCTGTTGGGGTTGGCCTCTCGAAACAAAAAGACTTTAGTAAAGGCCATCGAAGAAGAAGCCGTAGCCCACAAGGCCACACAATAATAAGTTGTTGTTTCCACGTGCTGCCCCACCTCCCTCCTTTGCCTTTCTTGGCTTCTTCCCTAGCTTTAACTGGCCTGACTTATCTGGGACTGAGACTGACTCATGATTGTGCCTCTTCCCTTTCCATGTGAACACGCGTAGTTTGATTTAAGTAAAATCAATGAGGTTAAATGGAGAAAATGATTAATCTTTGGTTCTCATTTTCTTTCTTTTTTGTCTTGTAAAAGAGAAGAAAAAGAAAAGAAAATAGTAGTTGGGTAAATATGAATGTGAAGAGATAGATAACCAAGCCTACCTCATAGTTGATGGAAGCATTACGTACTCAACTAACTACTACCCTTTATTATTCTCATGTGACATTCACTGGTGTCAATATTTTCACAGACTTTTTTATTACAAAAAGAGATAAAAGGGAAGAAAATATCCCACATCTGTTGGAGTTAATATTTTCAAACACACTGATGATGGTGATGATGATGTTTACGCTCAAATTCTAAGGAGACAATAGAAGATGATCGCAAGATTTCGGCCTTGATTTTTGGTAGAAATATATGAGTTTCTAATTATTATTATTATTTCTTTTTAATTTTTTTATGGGCTGACCGAACTCAACTCTCCCATTACAGAAAGATAAGGCAAGAGTAGACCTATACTTCCAGCAGATCTCTCTCTCTCTCTCTCTCTCTCTCTCTCTCTAAAACCTATACTTCCAACAGAAAGAGATGAACCCCACAGAATACAAGGGGTTCTTCTCTCGAGGCCATGTTGGGTATTCTTCCAGTTTGAATATAGAAATCTGAATAATATAGGGTAGAGACGTGAGATAGTTTTTGTACTTATGTTATTAGATTGGTCTGTGACACTGCGCAGGAACTTTAACAAAAAAAAAAAAAAGACTCTGCAGGAAGGGAAAGCCATATTTATAATTAAATATAACTTAGTGTGTCTCCAGACCCACACGTACTGGGGAGAAAGCTTTCTCACAAGGGGACGTAACTTCACAGCTTAGCCACGAGCCACGTAGATAAATGGATGAGGAATTTAGGATTCCTCTACCGTGAATTGCACTGTGGCACTACAGCTCTGATCAGTCAATTCCAAGAGCTGTGTATAGGTGATGGATAACAAGGGATGAGAAATTTGTAAAGGTACGAGTGGGTTGGGTTGATAGAAAGAGAAAAAAAGATAAATAAATAATGAAATATGTAATTTTTAATGAGATTTATCTTTATAGTAAAGAGAAGAAATGAAAATGAAATGGACTTTTATAAGGAAAGAAAAATAAAATAGGAGAAGAGAAATTGATACAAAAACAAATTTTCTATGGAATCCTACTAATTTTAGTAGAACTTTGAAAATGAATAGGATGAAAAATGTTTTTGTCACGTGGAAAGCTAACAATTTTTATATTAAATGACCTTCCTTCATGGAGAAAAATGAAACAAGTATAAATGAGTGAAAGTTTCATACTTATATATTATAAATTGTCACAAATATGATGGAAAAATTTGTACTCTAAAAGCCTCCTGTTAGATTGCTTGATGAAAAAAAAGTGAAAAAGATAAAAAAGATGGAATATTTGTACTTTATTTATAATAAATTACCACAAATATGAGTGTTTAGATTAATTAGGGTGAAAAACTTATAAGACAAATTGGTACCATTTATAGAAAAATTGTTTTTATGTCTATCGCTTTCCTTCTCCAATTTTCTTTATTTTTTAATTTCCATATTTTCTCACCAAATTATTTCATTATTTTCTTTCCAACTCAATTCATAACATGGACGATTTACTTTCATAAATTTCACTACTTTTTATCCGTCAAACAAATAGAACTTTGTAAGATTCTATTTCATGAAGTTTCGTGCCGTGACTCTCTGTGAGAGTAATATTTTCAAATTAGTACATGATTATACAGACAATCTTTCAGCATTCTCTAGTTTAGTCATTGTAGAATTCATTTTCAAGTCTTATTTTCCCATTCTATATTTTCATGTATTCTTTACAGGTTCTTCACGGGCACGGCTGTTTCATGGAAGGTTCCCTTTCAATCTTGCCGGCCGGGCTAGGGTTTTGGCACTTTCTCATTAAAAAAAAACCTAATTATATAAGTTCCAACTATTGCATAGTTGACATGTCTGCCCTTCCTCAAATCAAGATTAGATTTGGAGATGATTGACTAATCCGGAATTTTAGGAGGCTGTGACCCGTCAGGAGAACCACCTAACCGGGAATAGTATAATTTTAGTACAATTTTTCTCTCTCTCTCTCTCTATATATATATACAGATTAGTTTCTTTATTTGGTAAATATCTATACAGATTAGGATGAAGAAACTTGACCAAAATAATGGAAGAAACCATGGCGTCCAACTGAAGTTTAACAAAACTCTCTCTCTCTCTCTCTCTTTTGGAAGAGAGGAGGATACATAATTTACATTAACATTGACTTCTTTTATGAAGAATAGGATAATAAATTTAGATGTTTTTGTATTTTAGGAATAGGGCACCATGGATCGGATAGCTTTCTTTTTACCTCCTTTGAATTATTTATCATGATTGTCACAAAAAAAAAAAAAAAAAAAA
>NW_024868790.1:32159-36344 GCF_013358625.1 Macadamia integrifolia | reverse complement strand
AAAAAAAAAAAAAAAAAATTGTCAGGGTCATGAATAATATAGAATTAAAAACAAAAAATTATTTGCTAGATAGTCAGGATCAACTGACCAGTTTATTGTATTGGTAAGACTTATTTATGAGTTTCCATGAGCTTGTATGAATATATTGGATGACTAATTTGGTTAATCATGGTGTGATCATAGCTTGGTAATAAAGAGTGTCACCATCTATATGGTATGGAAAAAAATAAAATTACGTTATGAAAATTATAAGAGGTTATTGTGACGTTGACATGAAATTGATTACGTAAATCTGACATCTCATTTATCCAAAAAAATCCCTATTTTATGGAGGTCAAACCCTTTTTAGGATTGATTCTTCTTCCTATTGATGGCATTATCAAAAATGGAAAAGTGTATCACTTTTTTTTAATGTACTTGTTGTGTGGTTCAAGTATACCTAAATATAAATCCTATATTATTTTTAGTCTTAATATATAATTATTGATCTTAAGCTAAAAAATTATGGAGATCAAACAAAAGATTTGCCCTTCAGCTTGTCATGTTGATTTATTGGTGACAATTCTATGTAACCTATGCATGATCATAAATAATTTTAATTTTATTGTGAGTTCTACCAACTTGACAAAACAACTATCGAACACCATCCATCTTGCTTAAATGGCCCACTTGGTATTTCCACATAAATATAGAGACAAAAACTTTACAAATTTTATTTCTTATTTTCTAAGACAATGACCTCACAATGACTATGAGATTAGATTAATTTTCATTCTAATTTCCCCATATGTTATATACTTTTTGGAGAGTACTCTGACTAAACCCAATTAGTTACACTAAGTTTGCCACATTGTTCTTTTAAATCGTTGTTTCTTTCTTTAGAACAATCAATAAAGTAATTTATTTGAGGAAACGTAATGTATACCTCAGGCTCATAGATACTTTCTTCATATTTCTTTTTTAAGTTTTACTTTGTGTAATCACAATTAGTTACACTAAGTTTGCCACGTAGGACGATGAAAACTTATTATCACCATGCATATACATGGTTACATGAAAATTAATCAATTTTTAATACTATTCTTACTAATCAAAGCAAATAAATTAAAATATATATATATAGAATTTTTTAATACTGTTCTGTGGGTTCTTATCATATTAATTCACTTCCAAAAATGATTTTCACCCAACACTGGGAAAAATGTCATCGGTCAGAGGCAGTAGTATATGTATTGCCATTTTGTGATGATCGAGGATTTGTTTTGTTTCTCATGAGGATATATGGAAAGCCATCCTAGTGACCATTTTGAGAAGATGTTTTCCAAGTCCTAAAAATGAAAAAGATAAAAAAGTTAGGAAGAAAAGGAATATCTTTACCAGTGCCTTCTTTTGCGTTGTCCTCCCATGCATGCATCTGCGCAAAAAGAAAACAAATATAACTTTATTTGTGTGTAGTAAAAGCTCCTGTATGATTTGACCAAGGTGTCTTGTGCCTACCAAACATCAGCACTATAAAATGATCTCCCTCTCCTTCGGAAATGAACCCCTGCCCTTTCTATTCCAGCCTTCTATTGATTAAGTAATTGGATTTAAAAAAACTAAATGGTGTTCCTAATCTTTTTTATATATATTGGTGGAGGATAGTTAATGAAATGACAGTCTTGCCCCCCCTAAAAATCTATCCATGTTGATGCCCCCATGTTGGTGCAGAGTCGTATGACTAGGGAGTATTATTTTCCCCCACATATATATAAAAGAACATTGATCCTTGGTTGCTTGGTCTCTAATGCAAAATGGGTGGGATTCTTGGGTTTCATATGAATGGAGGTGTCATTTCACCGCCATGTGCGTCCAAGTGTAGGGGCCATGCTACAAGGGAGTGTTCATCCCTTATATATATATATATATATATATATGTACTCAGTGCATGTGGCTCTTGTCACTGCGGGTTCTGGGGAGAATCAAAATGTACGCAGCCTTACACTTCTATGATTTGCGGTGAGACTATTTCTCTACTCGAACCCACCACCACTAAGTCGCAATACAACTTTTTGTTACCAAAGTGGTGAACTATGATTAATGACCTCTCACATTCTACAACCTTTCACCACAAAGAAACAGCAAGTTGTCCAACTATGAACTATATATTATCTATAGCATCATCAGTGAATACATATAGGATAAATCATGAACTATGTTGAACAGGTATATTTAATTATGCCCTCTAATCTTAGTTTTTCTTTTACAATAAAAAAAAAAAAAAGAAGAAATTAATTGTAACCTTTTTTTAACTGGCTTTTCATTTCATTCTTAAAAGTTATTTAATATAGTATTTGATCTAAGGTTAAAAAAATATTTTTAACAAGTTGTAACCTTTTTTTTATTTTAACTGCCTTTTCATATCATTCTTAAAAGTTATTTAATATAGTGTTTGATGTAAGGTTAAAAAAATATTTTTAACAAGTTGTAACCTTTTTTTAATTGGCTTTTCATTTCATTCTTAAAAGTTATTTAATGTAGTATTTGATGTAGGGTTAAAAAAATATTTTTAACAAGTTGAAAGTTATTTATTTTTTTGGTAGCAAAAGTTGAAATTTATTTTTTCTTATGTAAAATGAAAAAATATAACTTAATAAAAATTTATTACATTGAAGAAAAAAAAAAAAGATTACAATGTTGTTTTAACCAACCTTGATTACGACAAGTTTTTCCATATATATAATCCTAGGTCAAGCCCATGAGTTGCTAGGACCTCAAGATTTTCTTTGGGCACATGATGAAGAGGGTTATTGGGCATCAAGAAAAATAAGTAAGCTTTGAAAATGATAATTAAACTGATTTTTATTTATTTATTTATTTATTTTTTTTTTGGTGAGCTGATGAAAAATTGACTGCCTAATTAAGTTGCCTTGTTTGTCAAATCAGCTGTTGGAAAAACCCAAAAGCGTGTAATTTGGTTTGGAATTGTGAATGAAATTCTTTTATATTATTTATTTTATTTTGTTGGGTGAAGGGAGTCGACTGGTCAAGTTTTTGTGACCTTTGTAAAACCCTAAAAGACTCTTATTGATATCCAGGTCGCCTAGGTTGGTCAGTTGTCATTCTCTCTTCCGAACAACCAAAACTTTAATGATAATATTATATAAATAATGAATGATAATATATACGATTTAATAAGGAGTGTAAGCTTTAATGAAATGAAAAAGACTAATAGCTAGAGATGACTTTGGGTTGGAATTTTTTTCAGTTGAACATAATGGGCCGGAATAGACTACTAATGTTGCATGAGTGTTTTTTGTGGAGTTTAATTTGTCTGAGAATTAATTGGCGTGTGGTGTTTGGCCTTTTTCTTTGTTTGCTCCTTCTGGAAACCCCCTACTTGGTCTTATGGCTATTAATCTAATGCTTGACCTATAGGAGTATATGCACATGCATTCAATAGAGGGGTTGTAGGACATCATTTCATGATGTCATGTGTCTGGGTATAGGTGCAATTAGGTAGCATTCTTTTTTCCCGTTATTTAAAGGAAAATGATTCCTATCCGGGAGTGTAGCATACACTAACACCTTCCCTCTCGTTTTTTTCTGTTCCCCTCTTTCTCTTATATTAGGTTAAAATAACCCTACCAGTTTGGCATAGGAAATGCCCAAAATGACTTGGGTGCGAAAAGACCACATTGTCTTCCCCAATTGTGTGCTGAAGATGCTCTTCCATACCCTCTCATCACGTGTGTAGAGTTTTAATAGGGTTCTTGCACCCTATGATTATTTTATCCCTTAAAATGATTCTTGTCCAAGGGCATTCGTTGTGTTTTTCCTGCTAATGTAGCTACCTGTGTAGTGAAGAAAAACTCTCCTTTCAAGGAAGAAGGTTCCCCAAACCATTAGTGTGGACGAATCTCCCACGTTATACTAATGATGATGTAAGAAATGTATCATTTATATAAGATCCAAATAAATAATCATGGAATAAAGAAAAAAAAAATCCATGTGAGAAGCATCCGGTACATTTACTGCATGAGGATATTTTTTGTTTTTTGGATAAACGTTAGGTATCACGGATCACAACAATTAGTTGGGGCGTTGGGAGATGCAGTAGTTCTAAGTTCTAACAATAAAAACTGGTAGATAATATGAGAGAGAGAGAGAGAGAGAGAGAGAGAGAGAGAGAGAGAGAGAGAGAGA
>NW_024868790.1:15247-31917 GCF_013358625.1 Macadamia integrifolia | reverse complement strand
GGTCAACAAAAAAAAAAAAAAAAGAGAGAGTGAGGGGCCTGAATGGTCAATTTTCACTTTATAACTTGCGCACGTAACTGATGATGATCATATCTCCCTTCCTCCTCATCCCTTCCTCGTTGCTCCTGGGCCATCATTTTTCCAATTTGATTAAAACTTGGAGGTCGAGATCGTCAACAGTCAATATAGATAGATAAATAAGATGTTGGTCAGTTGGTGTTTCTGCATCTGCCTTATGGGATTGCGTTAACGTACAAAAGAGAAGAAAAAGAAATACTCAATCAATTAATCTTTCCTTCCTTCAATCCTCCTCAATTCCCGAAATCAGGTAAGGATTAGCTAAATCCAATAAATAATTAGAAAATTAAAAAAAATGGATCCCCTTAATTATATGTCAAGGGTTGGTTGTTCGTTTGTAGTTGGGAAAGAACTTCTTAATTACATTTAATTAATATATTATAATATAATGGCCAATATCTTATCTATCTATCATTATATATAATATATAGTTTCTTATTAGAAAATGATTGATAATAATTGATATGGATCATATAGTTTATTATTGAAATGATTTAAGAATGGCCGTCTATGTTGGTGTTCAAGTTTGATTTGAGAAAGAGAGAAAGAAAGAAATGAAAGGAATTGAAAATTAATAAGGCTGCCGTGATGGACCAGTCATCAATGTGTAAAACCATGCATGCATGAATGGAATCTCTTCTTTATCGTCTCATTCAATTCATCAGTTGCCTCGACCTCATCATGAATGTATTGATAGAATACAATACGAACGTGCGCATACGTGATATATATGATATCAATGTTATTTATTGGAAAAAGAACACTACCTAAGTCCTTGTGCCAATAAATCTATATAAAAAAAAAAAATCCTTGTACCAATGTCCAATGAAGAGTTCACATTGGCACAAATGTGGGGTGATTTTATTAGATTTTACAAGCCACCCTTTCTAAGTCTGGGTGTAAGTGTCACGCGACAAGATAGTATTAATTTCTAATTTATTCATTAGGAAAAAGAACATACGTTGGTAACCCAACCCCTATGCTTATACACAAAGAGACGAAATAATGCTCTAACCCCAATGAAATGCAGAAACCCCGCTCCCGGCTTTGTTGATACTATGTATGCCCTAGAGCAAGAATTTTTTTTTTTTTGGGTAAACCCACAATTGTGTGATAAAACGTGTTCTTTTTCTCTTTATTTATTTTTGACGAAGATATGTTATTTACATTTTAACATTAGACTTCGAGAAGGAGAAAGAATATAAATAGGGAGGGAGGGAGAGGACAAGAAGGTCATGTACATCTGCTTTTACTTTTGTATTATTACAGTCGTTTAGCTCACGTTGATAGAGAAAGTATTGAGCATTGAACCTTCACTTTTTTTTCTTTCTTAATTAGCTTTTCATACGAGAGAGAGAGAGAGAGAGAGAGAGAGAGAGAGAGAGAGTTTGTCGTTGTTCCTAAGAAGTTCCCTTCAGTCCTGGTCTTTCCTTTTCCTTTCATAACTCCAAAATCCTGAAAAGCTAATGAGAGAGAGAGAGAGAGAGAGAGAGAGAGGAACTTCCTGGTCTTTCCTTTTCCTTTCATAACTCCAAAATCCTGAAAAGCTAATGAGAGAGAGAGAGAGAGAGAGAGAGAGAGAGAGGAACTTCCTGGTCTTTCCTTTTCCTTTCCCAACTCCAAAATCCTGAAAAGCTAATGAGGGAGAGGGAGAGAGAGAGAGAGATTTTTCCCCAGCTTTGACCACCAAAACTCTAGAGTCTACCCATCCGCTAACTTGTCTTCTTCATTCCCTCCTACCAATGTCCAATAAATGCGTGTAGGCTACGTATACCATGATTCAAGGAATCCAAAGCACGGTTTTAGTAATCTCTCTACCCATTTACACCGATTTAATATCAATCTAGATTCTGGATCGGACTTGTTTAATCTTGATTTTTATTTGATCGCGGTACGTGCAGAAAAATAGGAATATAGAACGTTCAGAGCTTAGTGAATATTTACATAAATGATATGATCGACACGTGTTAAATATGTTAATCCTGCTAACAGAGTTGTAGTTACAACTCTGTTTAATATTATTAATATTTAAATAAATAAATAATAAAAATCTCAATATAAGCGGACTCCTCTTTTCATTCCGCTTAGAAATCTCAATTCTCTCTTTCTCTCTCTTCTTGCTTTTTCTTCAAGGTTGTTCCTTATTTCTTATTCCTTTTTTACCGCTCTTCAGTCTAGTTGAAGTTTTGTTTACCAATTTCAGTGAAGATTTGCATCCATGGTAAATTCTCATAGGTTAATAATATCTACCCAATAAGTAATAATAAAATCCTAGACATTCAACAGCTTTGTTTACTTTATAAATTCAAATTTGTCTTTTATCATATATGCAAATTTTACTGTCCAAATCCCTTCCCTGATGATTAATATGTGAACAAGGTTTTTGAATATGTGTGGCCAAGTCTCTCATATGTTCAGTGCCTGAAAATAGTTATGTTGATTTTTTTCTTATCTCATCCTATTTTGGGAGAGAGAGAGAGAGAGATGATGATGATGACGGCTGTAGAAAGAAGGAACAACGTTGAAGAAAAAGCAAGGAGAGAGAGAGAGAGAGAGAATTGAGATTTCCCAACAAAATTGAAGGAGGAGTCCGCTTATATTGGATTTTTATTTTTTATTTATTTATTTATATAAAAAAATAGGAGGAGTGGTAGCAGGACGTACGTATTGCAATCTTATTTTCATTTTCTTTTAATATTAACCGTCCATTTAAGTTTAGATTAATCTAAACCATCTATTAGTTTTTTATATTGTAATTGATTCCTAGTTTTTAGGGTGGAGAGATGACGGATGTGGTTACTTAACTTGTCTAATATTTTTTTATATAAATAAAAAATAAAAATCCAATATAAGCAGACTCCTGCTTCGGATTTGTTGGGAAATCTCAATTCTCTCTCTCTCTCTCTCTCCTTGCTTTTTCTTCAACGTTGTTCTTTCTTTCTACAGCCGCCATCATCATCATCATCTCTCTCTCTCTCTCTCTCTCTCTCTCAAAATAGGATGAGATAAGAAAAAAATCAATATAACTATTTTCAGGCACTGAACATATGAGAGACTTGGTCACACATATCCAAATACCATGTTACATATTAACCATCAGGGAAGGGATTTGGACAGTAAAGCTTGCATATATGGCAAAAGACAAATTTGAATTTATAAAGTAAACAAAGCTGTTGAATATCTAGGATTTTATTATTACTTATTGGGTAGATATTATTAACCTATGAGAATTTACCATAGATGGAAATCTTCACTGAAATTGGTAAACAAAACTTCAACTAGACTGGAGAGCGGTGAAAGAGAAAGAAGAAAGAATGAACAACCTTGAAGAAGAAGCAAGGAGAGAGAGAAACAGAGGATCGAGATTTCTAAGTGGAATGAAAGGAGGAGTCTGCTTATATTGGGATTTTTATTATTTATTTATTTAAATATTAATAATATTAAACAGAGTTGTAACCGTTTACAACTCTGTTAGCAGGATTAACATATTTAACACGTGTCAATCATATCACTTACGTGAACATTCACCGAGCTCCGAACGTTCTGCATTCCTATTTTTTTGCACGTACTGCGATCATTTTGCTAAAAAAAATTAGACAAGTTAAGTAACCACATCCGTCATCTCTCCACCCTAAAAACTAGGAATCAGTTACAATATAAAAAACTAATAGATGGTTTAGATTAATCTAAACTTAAATGGACGATTAATATTAAAAGAAAGTGAAAATAAGATTGCAATACGTACCTCCTGCTACCACTCGCCCTTCTTATATAATCAAAAATCAAGATCGCTCATGACCATAATGATTTGTAGTTTGTACCCTTAGTCCGCTATGTGTGTAAATTTATTATGGGAGAAAGAACACTGTCAGTCTGGTATAGGCAACACCAGCATGCAAGGCCATGGGCATAATGATTTGTAGTTTGTACCCTTAGTCCGCTATGATTTTTATCACTTCCACCTATTTCTGGGCATAGGCAACACACTAGACTGACGGGATTCTTTTTCTCTTTCCTTAAATGGTGCAACAATCCATGGACTATATATGGCCCAGCTCAGCCCATTTCCCCAAATCCAATACCCGTTACTCATTGATTTGCTTATAATTTAGGCCCATGGGCCATTGAAAGTCCCATTACCTGAAGTCCAAAATGGATTTCCAAGTACACGAATGCATATGATATAAGGCGGCGGAGGAGGGGGAGAGAGAGTTATTAGGGTAACTGGGTGAGATACAATGCAGGGCCGTGAGGGGCGGGGTTGCGAATCCGGATCAGCTCCCAACGTGGGGACAGATCTGAACCCTCAATGGGTTGTGGGTCCAGTGCACTAAGGTGGGTCCCACTCCCCATGGAGGGTCTAAATCTATCTCCCACCTATCCCATGTGTGGAGTGGATCCAAACTCTTGGTTGCGGAGGAGTGGAGGAACAGGTAGAGGGAATGAATTGTAACAGCTGATGGGTTGAACAGATTAGATAGAGACGAAAATCTGACAATCCAAATAATGCGTATGGAAGATTTCATTATGCAATGGTAGCGTGTTCATCTCTCTCCCTTAATTGGAATTCTTCTCAGCGATACGAATTGGAATTAAGGATTTAATTGAAATTCTTCTCAGCAATATGAATTGGAGTCAAGGATTTAGTTATCGATAATAGTATTAATGTATATGCTGATAGTGGAATGATAATTACATAGATTTTTTTTTTTTTGGGGATAACTACAGAGATTGGGTTGGATCAGTCTTGATCGAACAATTTTGCCTTTACTTTCATGAAAAATATAATTTTTTTTCTTTTACAATTTTACCTCAAAACCGATACTAATACCTAATCCGGATCAATCAGCCGATACCAATACGATAAATGCATTCAGACACAGCTAACTCTTCGTCCCATTGCTGCTCATGTGATCCCTAACTCAACCCATGGAATTTCATGGTCTATATAAGTCACTTGCACCCACGCGCATGACAAATCTCACTGAATAGGAGACATTTGGTACGTCAGATGGGAACATTTTTTCGGTAGGTCATGTGATCGGTTAATTATAATTTATAATCTCTATACCAAATAGACAAAAGAAAAAAATTACAAATTACACAAATTAAGTAACCGTTCCTCTTTGGAGGACAGGGAGATGCAGAGGGTGAAGAGGGTAGGGTGCTGGACCGAGGTGGGGTGGTGGGGGCGGGGTGAGTTGCTGGAGGGATGAGATTAAGGGTATTTTTGAGTTTTCAAATTATCAAGGAAGAAAAAGAGGTGAAAGTTTATTTCAGTGATATCAAATTGAAAGTTTAATGAGATTAAGGGTATTTTTGAGTTTTCTCTTTCTATCTTGGCCGTCCATATCATTATCGTTATGTGTTATTCCAAGGGTGAAATTGCACAATGAGAAAATTTGAGAGGATGTAAATCCCACTTACCCACCTTGCTCCCCCGCCCCATCCTTGCCCTTTACAACTCTCCACCCCCATCACTTAGCCTTCGCCGACCACTATCCCTACCATTTGCAGTTCCCTCACACCCATCACTTACCCACGTCCCACCCTCACCACTAAATATCTGAAGCAACTTTATAAGAATTAATGGTAGTCACCCAACAACAACAACAATAATTCACCACCTCCCGGAGCACCAGTTCATCACTGTTCTTGGTTATGAGTTACCACGAACCACTTGTGCCATGCTCTCGAACCCTTAAAATCTAGAAGAGATTTCCTCAAATCTTAAAGGAATCATCATTATATTGATGGCCAAGATACGTGACCAACTAAAAACTACTACACTCAAGCCATCATGCACATGTGTTGCTTAAGATGGATGTTTTATAATCCGATGAAAAAGAGTTTTTCCACCTCTGAACACAATTGAAGAATCATTAAAAACACTTGAAGATATGGATTGAATTTCTCTATGGAGTGCATTCAATGGTTAGAAACGCTTAGCACAGAGCCCAAGGCGATCACACGCCAACCAAGACATTTTTGGGTGTTGGATGGGAGTCAGATGCTCTGTTGCGCCACAGAGGATCCAAGTCATGAAGATATGAAGTGTACACATACACTTAAAGAGTAGGGATGTCAAAAAAGCCCTGTCAGTCCAAACTTGCCCAGGCCCAAAAAAGGTCTGGGTTGAGATTTCAATCTATAGGATGGTCTAGGATTGAGAATTTCAGACCCATGTCTGGTTGGGTTGGGTTGAGTTATGGGTTAGATTGGGCCAGGATTGAGGTCTCAAGCCAACCCTATTTATTAACTACATAATCATATAAATATGTTAATAAACATAAGTACGTACATATAGAAAAAGATCTACAAAAAGTCTTCGTTTTTCACAATCTATATATATATATATATATATATAAACCTTGGTCTGTGACCTCTATAATGCATCGAGATCAAGCAACCAAATAACTAATAGTACTGGGCTAGACACCAGCCCAATCAGGTCCATCAGGGTTGGGCACGCAAGGATAGGTCTGGACTGGCTGGGTTTTTTAACACCACAATCGCTTCCCTTGCTCACTCATCATGCCAAAACATGCTGTCAACCTTGCTAAGCAGCTCACAGCCATAGACATATCAACTGGTAATATATGTACAATTTGGGTTCTCTCTCTCTCTCTCTCTCTCCTTTGTATATGTGTATGTGACTAGAATCATAATTTTCCATTTCATGGTTACATTCTCACATAGTGACATGCTTGTTTCACAGGAAAGAAGACCACTGTTAGTTAAAACGCGTTTAAAATGCGGTTGCCGTTTTCAACTGTTTAAAATGCATTTTGCCGTATGCCTCTATGCAATGCGGGGAAAAATTGAAACTGCCGAACAAAACATTTAAAACATGTATACGTATTTTAAGGGTAAAATAGGAATGTTGTCATACTAATAAGAAAGAAAAAAAAAGTCAAAACCCATTTGATAGGGTTTTTTCCCCAATCCTCTTATTCATCATTTCCTCTTAACCCTTCTTCTCCGTCGGTCAATCGAAGAAATCAGAGATTCAGAGTCTTACACCCCATTCCTCCTAACGCTTCTTCTCTGTCGGTCCTCATAATCAGAGAAAAGAAGAAGAAGAGACAACTTGCAACGCAAGTGGCAAGACTCGCAACTCGCAAATCGATCGAAGAAGACGGCGACAGTAGCAGTAGCAAGTCATCTGGCGTCGACAGCAACCGATCGAAGGAAACCCTCTTCTTCTACCTCTTCCTCAGTCCTCACTGCATTGTAGCCAGTTAGAAATCAGATAGTAGGCTACTAGCAAGCCATCAATAGCAGTCTCAGAGTAGCGGACTAGCGGACTCTGCAATTTAGATAGTAGTAGGTTGAAGTGAGTAGCAGTCGACAGCTGCCGACGGCGCAACAAAAAATGGTTAGAAATCAATTTCAGATTTCAGAATAGCTCTCGCTAGTCACCATCTAAAATTTGTGTGTGTGTGTGTGTGTGTGTGTTTTTTTTTTTTTTGTTCTTCTTCTTGGTTTTCTTTAGATGTCATATTTTTAAGATGAGCACAATGATACTTTCATCTATCAACTATTGGGATAAATTGACTGTAATAACAGAAAAGGAAGAGGCAACCCTTTAACAATAATCTACCTATAAACTTTAACAGAGAGAGCTTATTCCAAAATGGCTTGAATAGATAATTATTCCAAAATATGTTCTTCGGAAACTACCAACAATGTAGCCATATATTTCCAATTAGACAATGGAATTCTTAGACCATTTACCATGGCTTTTATGCATGTGGAATTGTGGATACATTTGTTTCAGGTAGTGTCATTGAGGGTGATCTTGTTCATGAATTATGACCATTTTCAGATTTGTTTTTTCTTTTTTGGCAAGCAAATTGTAGCCTTAGGTTGATTGAGGAAAAATCAAATTGGTTATAAATAAATTGCAGATATACAAGTAATAATCTCTCAAATTACATGAGTATACTGCATTTTTTTGAAAACTACATGTTTAATACTCGTACCGTTCGTTTTCGTCCATTGGACATTTCCTATTTTTTTGACCTTTTTTTTTACCATATCGTTCATCGTTTTTATCTGTTTAAAACCCATACCGTACATCTATGTTTTTTTGCCGTTCCTTTTTAACTAAGGCTCCGTTTGGATCGTTCTAAAAAAATGTTTCTGGAGTTTTTTCATTCTATTGGAACCAAAAAATGGAATCTTCTGCTTGGTGCACTTATGGTTCGTTTCTGTTTTTTTTGGAATAAAAAAGTGAAAAAAAAAAAACTGAAAAAATGAGATTGAACGGAACTCCCAAATGGAGTTCCGTCTTCCCAGTTTCGTTCCATTTTACAAAAAAAAAATTTAAAAATAAAAAAAAAAATTCCGATAAAAATATGAAATTTTGAAACACCATTTTTTCGTTTAAAAACTACGTTTCGACACAGAAACTGAAATTTTGGTTTTTGACACGAAACGGCGTTTCTGGAACAGAAACGATACCAAACGGGCCCTAAGAATTGACTATGACAAAGTAAACAGCTTCTATGGTTTGCTTTGCCTTGATGACTATGTGAATAGCAAGCATTTTGTGAGGAGACATGAGAGAGGATAACGAATCAAAGGAACATCGAAATTACGAAACGATCAATTCACATTTTTTGAGCTTTCCCTTGTGTTTGAACTTGGATGTAGGAAGAATCACTGTATTTTTTTACCTCTACCAAAGATAACAGGGAGAGCAACAGGAAAAAGCAAGGAGAGAGAGAGAGAGAGAGAGAGAGAGAGAGAGAGAGAGAGAGAGAGAGAGAGAGAGAGAGAGAGAGAGAGAGAGAGATGGGCCACCATCATTGCCATGGAGGCGTGACAGAAGCGTTGTTGTGAGAAAGAAAAGGAGAGAGGCAACTGGGGGTAAAATTGTAAAATGAATCCTCTAAGATGAGGGATGACACTGTTTTGGATATTTTTGTAATAGCAATATTTGTTTTGAGTAAATATGTTGAAAGAAAGATTGAGTGGGTATTTTGGTAAACTGAAACTCAATTTTAGGTAATCTTGTAATTTTCCCTTCTATTTTTTTAGTAAATCATTGCCTTACACTGCTACTACACGTCTACACTCATCATCTGTGCCATAAGCTACCGGACCAATCATTGATGCAGAAAGTGGACGTTATCCACATCTAGGGATATTTATGTCAATTTTTTTTTTTTTTTTGGGGTGTAAATATAGGGATCAAAGTATATTTTGATGGAAAAAGATCATCTCCAACTTCAATCATCTACCTTCCACTCATCCAACGGTTGGGAGGACTTGATCATGTATCTGCAAGTGATGGTAGAAATTGAGGTACGTGTTTAAGTCTTCTCAACCATTAGATGAATAGAAGTAAATGATTGAATACCCAAGTGATAAGAGAGGAGTTGAATCTGTATTTTATTGAATACCGGGCGTGATGTTGAATTAGAGTGCCAAACTAGTGTATTAATTCCCTTTTTTTTTTCATCAAAAATAAAATTCCAATTTTGAATAAAAGATCCTCAACTCTAAAGATTCCGAAGCAATGGTTCTTAGTTGAGGTTCCACATCCTTGGCTGTCAATCTCGAGTTGGGGTTGCTGTTTGGAATGTAAAATAATAATAATAAAAAAAAAAAAAACACATAATAAGACCAAAATATATTTTTTATATTTCTTCTTTTTCTTCATATTCCAAATTAAGGGTGTTAATCGGTTCGATTTTGGTTTAAACGGTGTAGATTGGTTCTGTTCACATTTATTTGACTAAAACCATAACCGCACTATTTACTAAACGGTTCCACTTTCTGAAACTGTGACCATTTAGTAAATGGTTTCGGTTTTCACAGTTTCTAAACAGTGTCGATTTCACGATTTTAAACGGTTTTGATTTTGATTTATTCCATACGGTTTGTAAAACAGTTCACAATCGGTTTGTTATAACTTGCAACCAAATCTAAGCTGAAGATCATAAACTTATCCAAAAATAATTGGCAACCACAAATAAGAGATTATATATTGACGATGGTATGTCTTAATTTGATAATCTAGTGTTATTTCTTTGCATGGTCATTCTCAAACATATAGAACTAATATTATACAACATCCGAATCCAGCCTTCCACAGCATAAAATATTAAAATGACAGGTGATTCAACCAAAACATCCCATTTGTGATAATATAATAATATAGTAACATATATGGATTACAAGTTCATGATCTAAAGCCTAAACTTAAACTAAATTGTAATAAATCATACCAAAGCAGGAAGGGCACTTAATTTAATTTTATACGGATTACTGCCCTTTCTTTATTTAATTGTTATATGGATTGATCGGATCAGTTTAAATGGTTTAAACAGTTCGATTTAAACGGTTTCAATTCGGTTTAAAACCAACAGGTTTCACGGTTAAAACCGACCTAACCCGTTTAGCTAATCGACATAACAGCACCATTTACTAAATAGTTTTGCGATTTTGATGTAAACGGATCGATTTGATTTCGGTAAACGGTTTCAGTTACAAATTCACATCCTTATTCCAAATAGGCAGCCTCATTACCTGGTTTTCAATCTACCCGGGGGTGTCAATCGGTCTCAATTGATTTCAATAAGACTAAATCACTCCCTATTGATTTCGGTAAACTTTTATTGCATCATTTAGTTCGTCAGACCTCATATAGTTTAGACATAGACATGTTTATATTCAATCAACAATTTCGCATCACGAACTAACTGGGCTTTTTTTGTAGGTACGAAACTAACTGTGCTTTAAATGTATTGTAAACTGGCCATAAATAAATTAATCAAGCTATAAATAGGCTAATCCAGCAATTAATCGGCCAAAATCTAACAAGCCTATATATATATATATATATATATCAATGTTAGTTATTACTGTCGCAAAGGGTGTGCTATAGTTTACTGTCGCAAAGGGTGTGCTAGTAACTGTTACTAACACAGACTCGTCCATGGCATGATTGACCCAAGCAATGCCAAGAAATGACGCATATTAGGTGCTAATAGCATCTGCAATCCTAAGCCCTGCTTTTGCAACGGCACGTTACGTTACCACTTTTCATTGAACATGATCTTCGTCAGTAACCAAACTTATGGAGGAAACATGCCTTGGGCTACAACCGAATTTTGTGAACTCTCATATAGAAATGATTTAATCAGTGATTTTAGGCTTTAATCGATTGAATCCAATCAAACGAATTGGTGTGGGCCAGCTTTTGACATCTTTACCTATTTTAATATGCTAAATGATCCCAATAATTTTCAACAAAAAATATAAAAAAATCCCAATAATCATTGACAGGGAATCCATGAAAACGAAAACTTTGATGGATCTAAGTCCGAACCCGAAAACTTTGGGCCGGACTTTGAACAGTATAATAGCATATAATAAATGGTACCATAGAGGATTCAAGTGAGCGTGATTGAAATGATGTGTAAATTTGTTCCCATCTCCATTATTTCGGATTCCCATCTTTATTTTCTGTCCTTATCAAAAATAAAAATCTTTATTTTCTATCAATCGTACGAATTCGGGAAGAACAAGTGAAAACAATCAATCAAAATCTCTCTCTCTCTCTCTCTCTCTCTCTCTCTCTCTCTATTTGTGTGTTTCGAATTAAATAGAAATTACTGGAAAATATAAACATCTTTGTCTTTATCTTCTTCTTGTTGCTTCTTCAATTTCTTCTTTTTATCCTTTGAAATTGGAATTCCATCTATTGTCTTTCGTTTTTTGCTCATATTTCAAATCTGTTGTAATTAAAAAAAATATCTTTAGTAATTATCATACCCCACACCTCCCCCACCCTCATAGAATTTCTTTTATTTATTTATTTATGACCTTAGATGTGATATGGATACGTGGGAGGACCTAGCAATCTTGTACTATTTTACATTTACATTTACATTTGAAAAGTAATCTGAAACGAGCAAACTTCAAAGAGAAGAATTTTAGAACTTAGTATTTGGATAAGAATATCTGAAACGAATATACTTAAGAGAAGAATTTAAAACTTATATTGGATAAGTAATAAAAAAATTCACTGACTTTTTAGGTTTCATAAGAGTGAAGGTGTCTCGATTTCACCTCCTCTGTGTTTGGGCACGCAGCCGTAAGGAATGTTTTCCCTCCTCCTCTACCTTTTTTTTTTATAATAATAATGAGAAAATAGTTTTAGTGAGATAATGTAACCCTTACGTCCAAACATATAGGAGGGCAAAATGATCAACACATTACTTGTATATAAAAAAATAATACTTCTATTTAAGAGTGTCAATCGATCGGGGCCAGGCCGATCTCAATCGGGCCTAATTGGGCCTTGCAGGCTTACGTCCTCGGACCATGAACTACCTATTTAAGGAATGAGTCAATCTCGGTTGGTATCGGGTCAGGTTTTGGGCTTTTATCGGGTTATAATTGGGCCTTAATCGGGATAATATACCAATAAAACCTTAAACGATCTTTATTTTTCTTAGATTTAAGATACTTTAATTTATTTTGTCAAATTATCAATAATTTTGAAAAAATATTATACTTAATTACAGTCAACAATTGATAAAAATAACAATATATACCTTATTCTATCAAAAAAGAAAAATCGAAATATCTATATAAACGGTCGGGAAGTCCATCTGACTTACCCCTTACATTGTATACTACCTATTTATAAATGGGCTGGGTTTAGGCCTGACATGTTTATTAATCGGACTAGTTCAAGTCGGGTCATAAACATATTGGGTTCGATTGGGCTTACCAGTGCAGGCTTGAAATTGACACCCCTACTTCTATTAATACTTTCTCATGCATTTTCATTAAATCTTTATCGACATAAAATCTAGACTATCCACAAGAAACACTTCCCCAATAATAATTCAATATAAAGACTAGAAATTTTTTGGATCAATAATTTAGTGCCTTAATAAGACACATGTTTCAATTCTAAAAGATCCACCACGGCTAGCGTCGTTTGTGTTAAAACTCAAGAAGCATAAATCAATGTCGAACGGTCAAAGGGTGATCTTACAAAGTTCGTGTTTAGTCGGTGACAAGGAATAGTTGAAAAGTTGGACACTCATGCTATGGTAGAGATTTTCACGCCATCCTTGTAGGGGTACTTTTCCCAAAATATGAGGGAAAAAGAAAACTGCCGGTGGGGTGATCCTTGTCAGTGGGTCAGCCCCCTAATGCGCATTAGATGGATGGCATCATTAGGGCATGCATTTCAATTGTTTTTGAGCTGTTTATTAACACTTCCCCAATAATAATTCAATATAAAGACTAGAAATTTTTTGGATCAATAATTTAGTGCCTTAATAAGACACATGTTTCAATTCTAAAAGATCCACCACGGCTGGCGTCGTTTGTGTTAAAACTCAAGAAGCATAAATCAATGTCGAACGGTCAAAGGGTGATCTTACAAAGTTCGTGTTTAGTCGGTGACAAGGAATAGTTGAAAAGTTGGACACTCATGCTATGGTAGAGATTTTCACGCCATCCTTGTAGGGGTACTTTTCCCAAAATATGAGGGAAAAAGAAAACTGCCGGTGGGGTGATCCTTGTCAGTGGGTCAGCCCCCTAATGCGCATTAGATGGATGGCATCATTAGGGCATGCATTTCAATTGTTTTTGAGCTGTTTATTTCGCATTAGGGGGATTGATGCACTTGAGAGGATTTGATTTGATATTTTTTTTTAAATAAAGAGTTTAAAAAATTATCATTCTCATCTGCCTACTAAAATAAAAAAGAGAATTTTTTTGTACCACTCCTAAAATATTCATAATTTTTTGGAACCTTCGGGATTTGAAAAAAGTTCTCGTACATCCCTTACTTTTATAAGAAAATTTCATTATGATGTTAGCAGTTTACAATTATTTAAATCATCAAACTACCCTTGGGTGTGGATAAATTAACCATTATACCTCAAATTGATAAACTTATTATTTTACCCTTTCATGTAAAACCCTCAAATTCAATCGTGAGTTGTAGGTGTAGCAAATAAGAAGAATTTTTTTTTTTTTATAACGATGGGTATTCAGACCTTCGGCCTGACTAGTCCCACGGGTCCATACTGACCCCACAACCACATGGACTGGGTCATATCAGGGTTGAATGAGAACCATTCAACTTTCACTGAAAGCAGTGAAGAGTATTAAACATCCTGTGTGAGTGGCCCAATGTGTGCCTAGTGGAAGATGAACTTAGGACGTCCGAGTTTACGGCTCGTACCAAGTTTGTTGCTTACCAACTGCACTAGCCCTTTGGGAAGAAATTATCGAGACTCAATCTACAAAATCAAAAGTGCATTCCACAACCAATATGTGATCTCAAAGGCTTTCAATCCAAAGGGACGAGCTCTCTCTCTTTGTATCTATGATCTTCCCCATCTACTTCGACTTTCACACTTGAAACCAGTAATATAACCATAAAAATAGCTCCCTCCATTTCTATTATCAAGCCCAAACCTTTCTAACAAAGATTGTACTTTTCTTGGCCTTTAGGAGATGATAAAACAAAACCAGAATAAATACTCCAACAAAGAAGGGATTATAATAAAATAAACCTTAAATTACAGCAAGAATGAACAATGCAGGTAGCTCCCAAAACTTCGTTTTCTATGGAAGGATTTGATTTTGCTGATATAGGAGGAAAAAAGATCTGCCAAGCTAAGGCTGCATTTGGTAGTCATCCAGAAAATTTTTTTAACATTTTTTCCGTTCTATGGGAATAAAAAAATGGAATAAAGCATTTGGTTTCAATTTGGTGTTTTTCGATTTTTCTGGAACAGAAAAAGAAAAAAAAAAAAAAAAAAAAAAAAAGGGCAAAATAATGGAACGACGAAACCTTGTTCTGTCATTTTGGTTTATTTCCAAATACAAAAAAAGTGAACAGCTAGGGTAATCGATCCTGAAACAAATTGACCAAACACCATTTTTTTTTTGAAAACGGCGTTTTAACACAAAAATTGAAAATTCCATTCTCTACAAGAAACGTTGTGTCTGGAGTTGAATGATTACCAAACGCAACCTAAATATCTTTTGTTGAAGTGAGACCCAAATGAAACAATTTTGATGGGAACTTCAAACTTGATAGAAGTTAGTAGAGAGAGAGAGAGAGAGAGAGAGACGAACTAGACGTGGGTTCTATTATCTCCCAAAACACAAGCTGAATAGAGCGTGTAATGCTTTACCGCAGCAGTCTTCGGTATATGTATGCTTTATTTTCACTATCATAATTTCTACTGATTTTAGTGATTTCCTAAGAATCATGCCCCAGTTCAACCAAGACGGAGGGGCCAGGTGCTATCATGTTCGAAGAAGAAGAAAAAGAAGTGGTGGCGGATCTTACTTAATTTTGTGGGTTTTCAACGATTGGGAATGGATTGTTATAGATATAGTAACAGGATCAAAAAAATCTTTTTACATTTTAATTTAACGTTGTTACTCTTTGAGGGTGCGGTGGATATTATTTCAAATCATGGGATTACAATAAATTATGAATATTTATAGAGGTTGTACAAGAAAATTTTTCAAAAATCTCATTCATTTTGATGCTTTTACTCATTTTAATTGACCCCTACATTGATTTTGGAACCACATGAAGAGACAACGATCTCTTGCCTATAATATAAGGGCAATAGGACGCTATCTTCTTAGTGCAGGTACAAGTCAACAACCATGGCTAATGGAAGGGCACGTGCAAGTATCTTCAACACCGAGCCGTTGAGTCTTTTCACATCCATTGTGTCTAAATTTTGATACGCAATAGGAGATAACGTTCTTTCTTCCACATTATAATTATGAATATGTAGTAAAAAAAAGCAATTATGAAATATAGCCAAGGTTGTGACTGGAAACCATTTTACATTAGCAATTGAAAAGCAATCTGAAACAGGCATACTTTAAGAACTTATGATTGGGTAAGTAATCCAAAGTTCGTTGATTTTCTTTATCAAGGTAATTCAATCTGGAGAGAAAGAGAGAGAGAGAAATTTGTTGGAATACTCAAACTTTTAAAATGGTTTTTAGACTTTTGTGTCTTAATAAGACACATGTCTTAATTTCAGAAGATCTTATCCAATTTTCAAAAAAAAAAAATTGATCCACTTCAGTTGCGATTGATGTTTGTACATAAAATCTTTATCAAAAAAATGTCTGTACATTAAATAAAAAAAAGGGTAAACCATTTGCACACAATCAGCTAAAATTTTGAACCTCCATGCGGGCACCTCTTTTAAGATCTATATTATTGTAATAAACCTTGTAGAAAATGTCTTATATAACCTTTTCAGGGCCCAAAATTGCATATGAGTGGCGAAGGAACCCTCCACCCCAAAAAAGTTAAGGAAATAGTTTGTCATCGAACTACGTGGTCCATGCATCAATGTGGGGGCCAATGGGAACTCAAACACGTGCATCCAAGGGGAAGGGCAGAATGATCATTTCAATACCCCAAGTGAGAGGGTGCTGCCCAATAGCATTCTTTCCCCAAATAATGAAAACATGTCAAAGGGTGATCTTATAAAGTTTTGTTTAGTTGGTGAAAAGTAACAATTGAGAAGTTGATCACGCTGTGGTATAGATTTTCACAATACTAG
>NW_024868790.1:0-15227 GCF_013358625.1 Macadamia integrifolia | reverse complement strand
CCAGCTCAGCCCATTTCCCCAAATCCAATACCCGTTACTCATTGATTTGCTTATAATTTAGGCCCATGGGCCATTGAAAGTCCCATTACCTGAAGTCCAAAATGGATTTCCAAGTACACGAATGCATATGATACAAGGCGGCGGAGGAGGGGGAGAGAGAGTTATTAGGGTAACTGGGTAAGATACAATGCAGGGCCGTGAGGGGCGGGGTTGCGAATCCGGATCAGCTCCCAACGTGGGGACAGATCTGAACCCTCAATGGGTTGTGGGTCCAGTGCACTAAGGTGGGTCCCACTCCCCATGGAGGGTCTAAATCTATCTCCCACCTATCCCATGTGTGGAGTGGATCCAAACTCTTGGTTGCGGAGGAGTGGAGGAACAGGTAGAGGGAATGAATTGTAACAGCTGATGGGTTGAACAGATTAGATAGAGACGAAAATCTGACAATCCAAATAATGCGTATGGAAGATTTCATTATGCAATGGTAGCGTGTTCATCTCTCTCCCTTAATTGGAATTCTTCTCAGCGATACGAATTGGAATTAAGGATTTAATTGAAATTCTTCTCAGCAATATGAATTGGAGTCAAGGATTTAGTTATCGATAATAGTATTAATGTATATGCTGATAGTGGAATGATAATTACATAGATTTTTTTTTTTTTGGGGATAACTACAGAGATTGGGTTGGATCAGTCTTGATCGAACAATTTTGCCTTTACTTTCATGAAAAATATAATTTTTTTTCTTTTACAATTTTACCTCAAAACCGATACTAATACCTAATCCGGATCAATCAGCCGATACCAATACGATAAATGCATTCAGACACAGCTAACTCTTCGTCCCATTGCTGCTCATGTGATCCCTAACTCAACCCATGGAATTTCATGGTCTATATAAGTCACTTGCACCCACGCGCATGACAAATCTCACTGAATAGGAGACATTTGGTACGTCAGATGGGAACATTTTTTCGGTAGGTCATGTGATCGGTTAATTATAATTTATAATCTCTATACCAAATAGACAAAAGAAAAAAATTACAAATTACACAAATTAAGTAACCGTTCCTCTTTGGAGGACAGGGAGATGCAGAGGGTGAAGAGGGTAGGGTGCTGGACCGAGGTGGGGTGGTGGGGGCGGGGTGAGTTGCTGGAGGGATGAGATTAAGGGTATTTTTGAGTTTTCAAATTATCAAGGAAGAAAAAGAGGTGAAATTTTATTTCAGCGATATCAAATTGAAAAGGGGCTTTTGATCGGAGATGGTGGATCAAATGATATGGATCGTGTTTGGCAGATGAGGTCTGCCAAAAGCAACTGTTTTTCTCTTTCTATCTTGGCCGTCCATATCATTATCGTCATGTGTTATTCTAAGGGTGAAATTGCAATGAGAAAATTGGAGAGTACCGAAATCCCACTTACCCACCTTGCTCCCCCGCCCCATCCTTGCCCTTTACAACTCTCCACCCCCATCACTTAGCCTTCGCCCACCACTATCCCTACCATTTGCAGTTCCCTCACACCCATCACTTACCCACGTCCCACCCTCACCACTAAATATCTGAAGCAACTTTATAAGAATTAATGGTAGTCACCCAACAACAACTACAATAATTCACCACTTCCCGGAGCACCAGTTCATCACTGTTCTTGGTTATGAGTTACCACGAATCACTTGTGCCTTGCTCTCGAACCCTTAAAATCTAGAAGAGATTCCGTCAAATCTTAAAGGAATCATCATTATATTGATGGCCAAGATACGTGACCAACAAAAAACTACTACACTCAAACCATCATGCACATGTGTTGCTTAAGATGGATGTTTTATAATCCGATGAAAAAGAGTTTTTCCACATCTGAACACAATTGAAGAATCATTAAAAACACTTGAAGATATGGATTGAATTTCTCTATGGCGCAGCAGGATGTCTGACGTGCATTCAATGGCTAGAAATGCTCAGCACAGAGCCCAAGGCGATCACACGCAAACCAAGACATTTCTGCATGTTGGATGGGAGTCAGATGCTCTGTTGCGCCACAGAGGATCCAAATCATGAAGATATGAAGTGTACACATACACTTAAGAGTAGGGGTGTCAAAAAAGCCCCGTCAGTCCAAACTTGCCCAGGCCCAAATAAGGTCTGGGTTGAGATTTCAATCTATAGGATGGTCTAGGGTTGAGAATTTCAAACCCATGTCTGGTTGGGTTGGGTTGAGTTATGGGTTAGGTTGGGCCAGGGTTGAGGTCTCAACCCAACCCAATTGAACCCAACCCTATTTATTAAGTACATAATCAAATAAATATGTTAATAAATATATGTATGTACATATAGAAAAAGATCTACAAAAAGTCTTCATTTTTCACAATCTCTCTCTCTCTCTCTATATATATATATATATATGAAAACTTGGTCTGTGACCTCTGTAATGCATCGAGATCAAGCAACCAAATAACTAATAGTACTGGGCTAGACACCAGCCCAATCAGGTCCATCAGGGTTGGCCTAGGCCTTGTCCAGGCTCAAGGCACGCAAGGACAGGTCCGGACTGGCTGGGCTTTTTTAACACCACAATCGCTTCCCTTGCTCACTCATCATCCCAAAACATGCCGTCAACCTTGCTGAGCAGCTCACAGCCATAGACATACCAACTGGTAATATATGTACAATTTGGGTTCTCTCTCTCTCTCTCTCTCTCTCTCTCTCTCTCTCTCTCCTTCCTTTGTATATGTGTATGTGACTAGAATCATAATTTTCCATTTCATGGTTACATTCTCACATAGTGACATGCTTGTTTCACAGGAAAGAAGACCACTATTAGTTAAAACGCGTTTAAAATGCAGTTTCCGTTTTCAACCGTTTAAAATGCGTTTTGCCATATGCTTCTATGCAATGCGGGAAAAAATGGGAACAGCCGAACAAAACATTTAAAACATGTATACGTATTTTAAGGGTAAAATAGGAATTTTGTCATACTAATAAGAAAAAAAAACGTCAAAACCCATTCGATAGGGTTTTTTCCCCAATCCTCTTATTCATCATTTCTACTTAACCCTTCTTCTCTGTCAGTCCTCAGAATCAGAGAAAAGAAGAAGAAGAAGAGACAACTTGCAATGCAAGTTGCAAGACTCGCAACTCGCAAATCGATCAAAGAAGACGGCGGCAGTAGCAGTAGCAAGTCGTCTGGCGTCGACAGCAACCGATCGAAGGAAACCCTCTTCTTCTACCTCTTCCTCAGTCCTCACTGCATTGTAGCCAGTTAGAAATCAGATAGTAGGCTACTAGCAAGCTGTCGATAGCAGCCTCAGAGTAGCGGACTAGCAGACTTTGCAATTTAGATAGTAGTAGGTTGAAGTGAGTAGCAGTCGACAGCGGTCGACGGCGCAGCAAAAAATGGTTAGAAATCAATTTCAGATTTCAGAATAGCTCTCGCTAGTCACCATCTAAAATTTGTGTGTGTGTGTGTGTGTGTTTTTTTTTTTTTTTTTTTTTTTGTTCTTCTTCTTGGTTTTCTTTAGATGTCATATTTTTAAGATGAGCACAATGATACTTTCATCTATCAACTATTGGGATAAATTGACTGTAATAACAGAAAAGGAAGAGGCAACCCTTTAACAATAATCTACCTATAAGCTTTAACAGAGAGAGCTTATTCCAAAATGGCTTGAATAGATAATTATTCCAAAATATGTTCTTCGGAAACTACCAACAATGTAGCCATATATTTCCAATTAGACAATGGAATTCTTAGACCATTTACCATGGCTTTTATGCATGTGGAATTGTGGATACATTTGTTTCAGGTAGTGTCATTGAGGGTGATCTTGTTCATGAATTATGACCATTTCCAGATTTGTTTTTTCTTTTTTGGCAAGCAAATTTTACCCTTAGGTTGATTGAGGAAAAATCAAATTGGTTATAAATAAATTGCAGATATACAAGTAATAATCTCTCAAATTACATGAGTATACTACCTTTTTTTGAAAACTACACGTTTAATACTTGTACCGTTCGTTTTCGTTCATTGGACATTTCCTATTTTTTTGACCTTCTTTTTACTGTATCGTTCATCATTTTTATCTGTTTAAAATCCGTACCATACATCTATGTTTTTTTGCCGTTCCTTTTTAACTAACAGTGAAGAAGACTGGGGACAGTAGGTGGTGCGATAGTTGCACTGCATGCACATATTCAATTCCTCCTTACTGCTACTGCTCGGATGCTTCTCTCTGCCCCAAATGCGTCTGCTACATAACTATGTTTATTGAACTTAAGCCAATGTGCGATTCTGTTGCTTCCAATTTCGCCAAGTATTGTCGTTCCATTGACACAACTGTTGAGAGGACCTAGCTATCCTCCCCTTAGCTCAAACCTATTCACCATCAAATAGCCTTCTCCATGTCTCTGTAACCATGGCCATGGTCCTACTTACACTGTTAGTTAGAGGTGTTAATGGGCCGGGTTGGGCTGGGCTCTTAACTCAGCTCAAGCCTAGGCCAGCCTAGGTCTGGTTGGTTTGTCTCAGCCCAGGATTTTGAAGCCTGAACCCTTCCTAACTCGAACGATTCGTGGGTTGTGGAATCATTGATCACTTCCTTCGTAGATCCTTTGCTCCTTTGCTGAAGAGGAGAAGAGTTCAAGAACAACACATGTGTCCCTTCAAGTTGGGTGGGAGTAGGGAAGCATGGTGGACCGGGTTTACAAGAGAGGGAGGGTGTAGGGGGAGGAAGGAGGGGATGGGTGGCAGTGGTGTAGAGCAAGTTTGCATGGAAGTGGTATAGGGACGGTTCCCAGTATTCGGGATGGGTGGATACCACTAATGGCACCAAACCCAGCACCGCCCCATTTACTAACAGGAACGGGACAATACAGATGTGTCAACGGTTATAGGCACCATAAAAAAAGGGAAGAACTTCAATGGTTCCTAATGAGATGATTCATTATTAGTTTTGTGGATTTTTTATTACCGTGAGATTTAATGTATCCATTTTTATTTTAGAAAGCATATAGAATACAAAACTATGATGAATAACAAGTACTAAGAATTAATTATAACCAAATAAATAAGCCATAAGGGCCATCAAGTGAAAACTCCATAAGAGAAAATACCATTCAAATACATCAAAATATAGCCAAAAAGCTTGAACACAAGAATATGAAATTTATCATTTGAAATGATATTGGTGGTTCTAGTTCCAGCCAATACCTAATCGAGATTTTGGAACTGGTACTATTGGGAGTCACGTCCCATTCCATTTATTATTCCATACCAAAATCAGATCTCCTACCGTGTCATTTATTAATGAGACAATCTTGTACCAGATTTTAGTAGGATGATTATGGGACAGTTTCCAATTTTGGTCCCAAATTGTTCCATCATTTTAGAAATATTGGGGGTATTTTATGTTTTCACGGAAAACTTAAAATAGAAAATTTTGTAATCATTACATTTTGTAACTATATCATTGACTCTAAAATCATCCTATATTTGGTTATTAAATTCCACTTTGCAAACAAAACGTTTTATTAAAAATATAAAATGAAAATGGGCGAAAGAACGCTACTCAGTATGCACCATCACCTGCAGCCAATGGGAGGATGCACATGAGCATCTTTAGCGTGAGGTACCACAGTCTTTTTGCATCATCTGTGCCTTGGCATAGGTACACGTTATTGGGTAGCCTTCTTTCTTAAAAAAAAAGCTACATGCAAATGTATCATTAATAAATATGGTAAGACATAGTAGTTTATACAATCACAAGAGATCATATAAGGTAATGAAAAATATCGAAAAATATCACTGCACTCACATGCATTGTTTGAGAACATGGAATAAATATCGATATTGTTTGAGGCAGATACTGATCCGATCTTAATCCAGATTGGCCTTGATCGGAAAGTGATACCCTAGAATTCTATTCAAAAAAATATTTTTGTTATCATTTTACACTTCATCAAGCCATGCTCACATGTAGGTAGGGGTGTCAATTTTAGGCTAGCATCGGTAGGCCCGATCGAGCCTGACACGTTTATGGGTCTACCTTGACCGGCCTGATTAATAAAGCCCGACACGTTTATAAGTAGGTGGTACATGGTGCAAGGGGTAAGCCCAATGGGCCTCCCGAACGGCCTGGCCCGTTTACAAGCTCAACTCAGACCGACATGTTTAGCCCAATAGTTTATATAAGTATTTTGATTTTTTTTGGATAGAATAGGGTATATATCTTTATTTTTATCAATTATTGATTATAATTAAGTATAATATCTTTTCAAATTGTTGATGATTTAACAAAAGAAATTAAAGTATCTTAAATCCAAGAAAAGTAAAAATCGTTTAAGGCTTTATTGCTATATTAGCCCGTTTAAGGCCCGATTATAGCCTGATTAACCCAATTAGGAGAAGCCCTACTAAAGCCTAGAACCCAATCGAGACCGACTCATTCCTTAAATAGGTAGGTCATGGTTCGAGGATATAGGCTCGCCATGCCTAGCTAGGCCCGGCCCAACCGATTGACACCCCTACATATAGGGGTGTCAAACCCTAAATCGAAACGGTGATAGCCTGAACTAAACCGAACTGGAGCCTTATTGGGTCCGTTTCGATTTGGAGTATTGCAACCCCAAAACCAAACCAACCGCATCAGAAACCAAATGACCCAAAACCAAACCAGGACTAGCTCAAAACTAGGACCAAAACCGAAACTAAACAGAAAAGAAATCGAAAATACTCCAAAATCCATTTAAAAAAAAAAAACAAAATTTGCATTGTTTTGTATGTAAAGTTGAATCCAAATCGGATAAAAAGCCAAAACTTACCTGATTACAAATTGATATAAGAAATCAAAGACAAAATGCACCGAAACCAAAATTTCCTTATTGGTTAGGTTTCGATTTCACCACCACATTGAAACCAATTCAACCCAAATGGTGTTGGGTCCCGATTGAAACTGAGAGGGGGCTGAATCAGTGTGCCAAATATTTTTTCATTTTTCAGCTATACCCCTGATGTGGCAATCACTATTTGCACTTCAATAGCACAGTCTACTAATGCTGCCCAGAGCTGCTATGTATACTACTGACCATTCTTACTGTTGCATAGAACTTACTCACATAATCTGTATTGCTGCCCCGAGTTGTCTCATAAACCTCACACGGTAATCATTGTCACATACATACACAGTCGTATGCATATCCACATTGCACCACCAAGTGGTCAGGTCTACTAGATGTACTCACCCATTCTGCAGCCAAGCACTCCAATCCACAATACAAATACGAGCATACACATCTACAACACAAGAAATATGTGCTTCGACTAGTTGCCTACATACACGAAGTAATGCCCACTATCGGGCTTAGCATTTATTCAATACTAATTATGACTGCACCCACAACAAAGGGAACACATTCCCAGTTTCCACCAATGATATACAATGGCTAGGTCTTCACCCTAGTTTTCTCATAATGATCTGAGAGGTCGCACTCACGGCAAATAAGTTTAGGTAGTTGTAACTAGCAAGGAACACATAGCCCTTGTGTCCAGCACCCACTGAACACCAAAAAAATAAAGTTGGGCTTATAACAATGCCCTATAATGAAGCACTCATACATGCAAATTCCCCCCAAATAGACTACAACTATCACTTAGGCATTTTATCAAACATCTTGCCTACAATGATTTATAATAATGGAAATTTGGCGACAGTAAGGTTACCTTGGCAAGGAGTAACCGTCGGAGATGCAATAATATCAATCTACACTTGATGCGGACCATAACCACATTGTCTCGGTGCCGCCAATACTTCAACCCCGGTTGGTACTTGAGTTTCTTGAAGC
This sequence comes from Macadamia integrifolia, assembly GCF_013358625.1. Classification (NCBI taxonomy): domain Eukaryota; kingdom Viridiplantae; phylum Streptophyta; class Magnoliopsida; order Proteales; family Proteaceae; genus Macadamia; species Macadamia integrifolia. Next base: position 7,391 of record NW_024868790.1, on the reverse strand, counting down.
AACTCACAAGAATCAAATTCTAGGTTCTTGTTCTTCTTATTTCTTTTCTCCTTGTCTTTACTTTCATGGAGCAACAATGGCATTCACATTCACACACACACTCCTCTCTCTCTCTCTCTCTCTCTCTCTACTTCTCCTCTTTTAGTCTTCCTTGTAAATAAAGCTTTAATGGGAAAATAGTATTCTCAACAAAAACCATCAAACTTCATTAATTAGGTTTGAGAAAATCTTTCTTGAGAGGCATTCAAGACACACACAAAGAGAGGGAAACTTCTTCTCTATTTTCCTCTTCTTCTCTTCTCTAACATTCTCTTTTTCTTTCTCTTGGCAACAACCAATAGAGCTTGTTGCCTTGGTTTCCAGCAGCTTCCTAAGCCTCTAATGGTGGCTATGGATGAAGTGCAAGAGGATGGAAGTCTTCCATTCAAACCCTTATCCTTCCATGAGCTTCAACTCATTTTTCTGACCACCTCAGCAATCCCTTTGCCTGATTTCTTCTCTCTGGTGTGTAGAGATCGGAGAGATGAAGAATCTCCAACTTAAATCACCCAAATCGAAGTTAAGATGAGGGAGATATGACTATTTGAAGTTGGACCAATAAGAATACTCAAAATGGAATATTCGGAGGTTGGCATAGTCTACGCCGGTGGCACGCACAATAGGGGCGAACTATGACCATAGATCTCATCTAAAGATCTTATAATCTAAACCGTCCGATAAAAACAATGGACAACAAATCTAAACCATTAGATTTGAATCTTACAAAGTTAAGGATGACGCCATCATGACGTACGTGTTGATATCGTCAGATGCGTTGTCGATCACCGATTGGCTGGTGTAGCGAGTTTCACTGTACGCTATCGGTTAACTTTAATAATGCTCCATCGATCTTGACTGTTAGATCGGAACCGATCTGATATGATTGGCTTAGATCAAGATATAAATAATCTCTTTATAGATTCTATGCACATGCGCTACACACAATCAAGCCTCAAAATGGTGAGGCGCCACACCATCATATCTAATACACTCCACCAATGAGAATCCTCGGGTAAGCATCTTCAATGCAAGCTCTTGCACGAGCCGTCAGATCTGAATCTGACCGACATGGCTCAATTTGAGCCATGGATTAAGGATCCCTCTGATTCTCTTATATACACATAAGCCCTTGCCTTCATACTTCTAGTGTTAAACACCCCTACCTTCAAAATCTCAAAATTATATAAAATCCCTTCAAATTTCAAAAATAAATTCCAAAAAATCCACCCAACACCGACAGCATACTGATGAATTTTCAGTTTGGATTTTCGAATCGGCTTTACAGAAACACTTATAGCATTTTTTCATACGATATCCGATCAAGATAAAATGAAGTGCGTTGGAACTGTAACTAGACGCTCTACGACTTTCTAGAAGACTCAATCATCTGACTCAGCCATATAAAAAGATCAAAATGCCCCTAGACATTTCCAATGACGCATCTTTTTCATACGGAATTGGAACACGATGAAATCAGAACCGTTGGAAAGATTGGATTTTTGTCATATTGTTACATGGAGAACACTTCTTTTAAAGAATTCATCTTCAATGCTAAAACTGTCATTGACTGCCACAAATGCCATGACTTCTTCATACTGTATCGAAATGCGACAAAATCAGATGCACTGGACTAGATAAATTACAATCTATATTTTTCATGAAGAAATGATATTTGAAAAATGTCATTTTCATTGCCAAAAATGCCTCTGAGCGTAAATAGACCAATTTTACCAGTTTTGACCCAGAAACCCGCACCACATACTAAGGATGTATCAAACCATTCCATGCATACCAAGCAGCTCTGTTATCTCATCGGTGACATTAGACACTGCCATATCATCATTTCCATCCACATCACCCAAACTGGCCATGTCATCACCACCACATGGCCGGGTTGCCAACAAGGACAACCATGAAACAACAGACGAAAACCAGGCCGAACAGACCCATTGACACCCATACTCACATGATTCCCACGAAACCCATTTCCTTTGCAATATGATGTCACATCAATTGACATCCGTTAGTCTATAATGGCATCATCTCTATTTGATATCACTTCAATCTAAGACATCATGAGGCCCTAAGTCGAAAAAGCTTTCCAACTAGGGTTTACACCCACAAAAACCGTCGTGCCCATGTCCTCTTCCTTTCACGATGCACCCTTGTCTCCGCCCTTGTGGTATGTTTCTCCTCCACCATTGTGGCATGTTTTTCATCTTTAGTTAGTGGTGTTTTCCCCTTTCTCCTCCTTTTGCTTCTTCTTCATCTTCTTCTTCATAGAGATCGCCACCCCCCGACATTTGAAACACCCACATTCAATAGCCACTCCCCCCATTCCACCATTGTTCTCTGTTACGGTCTTGGAAGAACTCAACCCCATAAACCAGTTTACAAGGTAAGAAAAACCAAGACTATATCAACCCACATCAATTCTCATAGGAAACCTGTCACTCCCCGTTCATATAAAACTGGACCGGTGACTGGGTTTCCTCCGGGTAACCCAAAACCACCAAGATCATCTGATACAGTAACCACAATACAACAAGCACAAGTAATCGTGGGATATAATAATATAATACAGAGGAAGTCTTTTCGTATATGAATACCTGTAATTTTTCATATACTCTTGATACCCAAATTGTTATACATAAAGTATTACTTGTGAGCCCATAGACGTGATATTTACATAAGAAATAGTAATTTAATTATCGAGAGCACAAAAGGAGAAATATACCAAAAGAATAAAAAAGAGTACAGCAAGTAGACTCTACTACTGTTGCCCTATAACACAACTCTTGCATGAGCATCCGTCATCTTGGTCGAATCTTTCGGGGCCCCACCAATCACCCACTGGGTTTCGTTGGTGGGACTTGACATGGGTTTCTCTACTGAATAGCATGCACAATCATCTAAAAAGGTGTGTACATGAGGGGTGAGCTCACTAACTCAGTAAATGGAAAGAAAGATGTACACAAGCAATTACAAATCAAATGATATTATATGCATGAGATTCATTTTAAACCTATTTCACCTAAGCAATCATTACTAGGTTATAGGTTACGTGCTACTCACAACAACAGTACTTGTATGCCCTGGGTACGAGACGTGTTCTCCATCCCATGATACGTCATAGGGTTATTGGAGAGGGCTAGTCGTGAGCACTCGAAAAAATAAATCATGGTCGAATCATAGTAAAAATTTAAAACAGTACGATTGGCCCTCTGAATCAGCCAAACGTACTTCTAACCACCACGATAGTCCATGACCGATGCTTCCCCCAGTGATAACCAAACACGTAAACCCCTATTGGGGAGGGTCGTAGCACGAGGGAGTGTGAAATCCTAACCACATTCTCCTACATGAGATAGTACAACTGTATAGTATTTATGTGTCTCATTCCTCTATGTACCAATGCATTTGTTTTCAAATCGACTACAGCATCTAATCTAAAAATCCCACACATGTTCGGTAAATCATCACCATAATCCAACATATGATAAGTCCATTCTCAAGATTCCAAGCATATAGTAAGCATTTAGGAAATTTAAGAATGCAACATGTTCAGTTCTAAATGCATCAACATCAATCAAGCATATGTATGAGAATGTCATTCGAAATGTCAAGATAATATATGGATGCATAGGATGTCAAAAACACTCCCAAAATAAGATCAAAGTCCTCTCCTCACTTTCCTATTCTTGAAGAAGAATCTGCACTCGCAGTACGGGTAAGATCTGGAATGAAGACAAGTGTCTCAAAACCTAGCACAGATAAGGAGTTTAGAATACGTTCAATTAGAGACTATAAATGACGTAGGATATGGTCATGACACGTATAATAGCGTGAAGAAGGGTGTCGGTGAGTTTGAGTTCCATTGAAACTCATTTGGGCTACAAGTGAGTCACACAGGTGGATAAGAGAATCTAGCTGTGGCAAACTACCCATACCAGCGGGTCATACTGGTAAGTCTGGCACCCGTTGATAGGTCTAAAGGTACTAACGAGATTAGTAGGTCACACTGGTAGGTTAGGCACCCACCGTCTTACTCGTCGATTGACCTAGAGAAGACCAATGGGTCACACTAGTATGTGTGGCACCCATTGATCCTACCCGCCAGTTAGGCCAGAGGCCTAGGTAAGACTGAGGGGTCACTCTAGTAGGTCTGACGACCCACCGGTGCTACCCACTGGTATTTCATGAGTTTTGTTGTTCTTCCTTCTTTCTTCATCTCTCCTCATAGGGATCCAAGGAGGTTGTTCCCACCCCATTTTCCACACATTCTAAGCTTCATTTACTTGATTATTTCATGAATCTAAGTCATCATCAAGATTTTGGGAATGAAATCATACCTTAGCTCAATAAGTCCCAAAACCTAAGATCTCATTTCGAAACTCAAAATGTCACCAAATACTCTCAAGTCTGGGATTCTCCTTCCTCAAACCTTTCAAGAAAATCACACAAGGGTTCCATTATTACTTTGATTTGACCATACACATGAGGGTTTCATCACAATCCATCGGGTTAGGGTGTTACTTACCTCAAAATGTAGACCCTAAGATACTGAACACTATTCCGACAACCAAAAGGTAAGTTGCGGCTTTGGAAACCAAACACCTTCTCCTCTTCTTCCCATTTTCTCCCTCTTCTTTACTCCCCTCACCAACCTTGGCTGAAATTATAAATAGGAGATAGAGAAAGAGTAAATGCTATTTATACCCTACTGTTATAAATATCTACTAGGGTCCGTTTGGTTTTTCCATTTTTTGACCAAAACACATTAATTCGCGATACCGGCCAAAATAGCCGACATTATCGAGTATACAAGACCTCATCTCCACGAGGAGTCCGAGATACACATGCTCACCCAAGTTGGGCTTACTGGGGCCCACATTACCCCAACAGGTGGGTCACACTGGTGGGTCTCGCACCTACCAATGACACCCACCAGTTGGCCAAAACATAGCTAACCTTGCTGTATTTTTTGGAAAAGTGAAATCCTACGCGTATTTCACCCTCACCTCGTGTTATGGACTAGGTTCTTATCATTCAAATATGATAACGTACCTTTCCTATTTGTACATAGCTTTGTGATATGTGCAAGGGCATGGCTTAGGCATGTGAATCACTTCGGGTACTGGCTCAATCTTATCCAGCCACCCCGCATTTGACGTCACCCTTACGGTCATGCACCATAGGGCACCAGCATCAACCCGTTTCGATTCGGACCCTATAAGACCAACCTGAATCAACTGATCAATAAACCGGGTTTAAAGAGCAGGGCTCTACAAAACCAATGTAGGATCAGCCCCCATAAGCTGATATGGGATCGTAACATTCTCTCATGTGTCATCATCTTGATTTCCCTCCCCAACTCTCATCTACTCCAGCCCTCCCTAGCTGCTAATCTCCCAGGCTTATATAAGAAATTTACGGAAGCACTCAACCGAAACCATCTCAAGGTGGTCTTTGTAGCAACGGGGTTTCCTCGACAAGACACAGAGAAGAACTTTGTGGTGTTTGCAAGGGCCACCAACGATGGAGAGTGATCTCTCCACTACCATCATATGGGTTGTGGTGGTAGATTTGTAACTTCTGGGGATAGGTATGGGGAAGGTGGTGATAGAGTGGTTGCTGAGGATGTTCCTAAAATGTGCTTCTATTTTGCTTTGTATTCAGAGCCTAGAATCTTGGGATTTTACAAACCCTTGGGTTTTTCTGTCGACCCTGACTGGATCTGTGGAATGATTTGCTCCGACAACCTTGGGTCTCTGGTGCTACAATGGTGTTCCACCTCCCCGCCTTCCTCTTTGGTGAGTCCTAGGGAGACTACTTTGATCCTACACTTTCAATCCAAGTCTGACAAGATCTCTCGGCTGGTCCTGATTGTTCACGAGATGGCTAACGAAGTGTCGGCGCCGGTTTTATGACGATGATGTGCGAGAAAGCTTGGAGTGAGGACAAGACTTTGTTTGTTCTCCCCCCCCTCCCCTCTCCCCTCTCCTCTCTCCTCTCTCCTCTCTCCTCTCTCCCCTCTCTCCTTTATTGTTGCTTTCTCTACTTATAAGGATGTTTGTTTCGCATCCACTTGCTTTGATGGTGTGTTCTTGTTTATGGGGAAGTTTTTGGTTTTGCCTATCCCCTAGCTTGGAAGACCCTATCAATGGCATGTACGATAGCTTGGTCATATATTTTGTGCCGTTTATTTGAATGAATTTCGGTTAACAAAAAAATAAAAAACAAAAATCACTTCGATCTTTTTTTTTGGTAATGGGACGACAAACTTTTAAGTCCCGTGAAGAAAGAGACATAGAAGGTAGTATGACTTTTACATCAAGACACAAGGAGGGGTATGAAAAATGGAAAACTCACCACTATTGTGATGCTTTTACATGTATTCCAATTGGTCCTCGCATTGAAGTAACGGCTACACTGCCTTTTAGGGAACTCTCTTTTTTATTTATTTATAGAGAAAATGCCCTCAAAGCCTAAGGCGTATTTCACAATCTTTCGTAATAGATTATTATTATATTAATTTTTTTAATTAAAAAAATCATTATAAAAAAATGTAAAGTACCCTATGTTGTCATAAAATCTTCTTCTTAATTTATATTTTTAATAATTTAATTGAATAAAAAATTAATAATTTTTTAAATTAATCTTATAATTCTTAAAAAATAGCAAAAAAACGGAGGATGCTCATAATAGTGATTATAACCCGAAAGGAAAGGGAAAAGCTATCTTCCATAATGACATCTTCGTAGAACTTTAACAGCATGTCGACTCAAATTCATAATTGACCAATTCGAGTAGCGATGAAGATAAGATAAGACCTAACTTCCACTAGACTACTAACCCGTTGGCAGATGAAAATATCACCACCCTACTCCCCACCGCTCCCAAGTCTTGTCGGGAGGTCCAATACTCCAATCTGAGTACTGTAGGTTTAACATACCAGTGGCCCCACATTGATTTTAGGATATTCCTTTCACATCCATCTTTAGGCTCCATTTCTCTTGTTTTCTTTGTGATGGGGAGTTTCCCACTTTCCCCCACTTTTTCTCCCCACTCACAGGTTGATGTGAACCGGCGGCTCCCCCAATTTGTCACCCATATTATCATAATAATAATAAACCTCTGTTCAACTCTATCGACACCCTTTCTATCTCTTCCTCCAAAAAGATCTATGAGAGAGAGAGAGAGAGATCTTTGTCATATAGGCTGCCCCATAACACATACGTGGAATCAGCAGAGCCACAGTACACAGACTACAGACTTTACACAGCAAGATATTTAATCTCAGGAACACTCTTGGTTTGCGGATCAAACATGAACCGTCTTTTTTTTTTTTT
>NW_024868789.1:0-60805 GCF_013358625.1 Macadamia integrifolia | reverse complement strand
TTGCATTCATACATTGATTATGTGCATTAGAGTTAGTTGTAGTCGCATGTTACACTTTATGGCCAAGGTCTCGCTGGTATCGTTTACCCTGGGACTACATTTGGAAATGGATACGCTTCATGGCCGAGGTCTTACCGGTGTTGCATAGTCCATACTCAATTGCTATTTGCATGCTAGATTAGGTAAACGGTCTTGGGCTACACTTTGTGGCCAAGGTCTCTCTGGTATCGTGTAATCCATACTAACTATATCATTATAAAAGCATGTAGTATATATGTGGTTAGGTATCACTCTCTATGCTATGCACCCTTGCCAACAGGAGTTGAGGTGTTGGATAACCCATTATGGTATGTTTGATGAGCCTTTCCGAAGTGCCACACCCGCGGTACGATGTGATTGTTGCTGAAGGTGGGAACTTGTCCGTCTTGGCTGATGTGTTACCGGTGCTGTGACTTCCAAGAGGGGGTTATCAGGGATTTGCTGGGTGACCCATGGACATATACGGGGATCGGTAGGCTTCTAATCATGACTAGGGTTTGTATCGCTGCGTAGTCAATGTCGTTTCTGAGATGAAGGATACAGCCTAATACGCCGTAGTAGCATTTACCAGACTTAGCTTGTATTGTTAGGTGGATAATAAAGAAATGAACTGCATCACGAGCATCAAGGACTATGTGTTTAATTTCTGTAATCATGCATCATAAATATTGCTACTATTGACTTGCTTGGATGTGCTTGACCCCACCCCTCACTGAGAGAGTTGGAAATTCACCCCACGTATACACCCCTTTTTAGATGATGATGCAAGTATAGTGGTGCCGATGGCAGATGATCCAGTATCTTCTGGGTCAGAGTATGGTGTGAGTGACTAGTGGATGCCAGAAGCGGAGGAGCATGATCAAGACTGTACTAAGTTATCACACATATATACATTGACTGAATTTAAACTCTATATACACTAAAACAAGGACTATATAAAGTCTACATATGATAAGTTGGTTGAGAAACTGTATCTGAACTTAACCCCTATTTCAGGTCAAGAGGGGTGGGTCCCTATTTACTACCAGCTCGGACTGTCTTTCGTGTTCTCTTGGCTCAGGGGAAGATGGTCTTGACGTCCAACTTCCTTTCTTGAGAGACGTTGATTGTGATGGTATTCAGATAGGGTTCCGGCTAGGAATGGTTACTTTTGGATTTGGATTCGGATAGAACTTCGGCTAGGGAAGGCTATTTCCAGGCTTAGGATGAGGTGGCACTCCAGCAGAGCTTTAGCTAGGGATAGGCTAGGGGAGGGCTAGGCTGAGATGGCACTTCAACAGAGCTTTCGCTGGGAATAGCTATTTCTGGAAAGATTCCAGGGGCACTCGAATAGGGCTTCCACTAGAAACTGCTATTTTTGGAAAGAAACGGATTGACCTAAAAATGGATTAAAGAGCCCCAAAGCCTCGAAGAACACATTGAAGATCCGAATAGAGCTTTAAATCTTGACAAAGATCTCTTCATAGACCTGAAGAACCTCAAGGGGGGAGGGATTTCTATTTCTGGTAAAGCTCAAGAACACTCAAAGGGGGAGGCTAAGAACATACTATTTTTGGCAAAAACTAGACTAGACTAAGAACTTGGATTGAAGATCTTCAAAGTCCTAAAGAACACTTCAAAGATCCGAACAAGATTTTGGATCTTGACGAAGATCGCTCTGAAGACCCGAAGAAAATCAAGAGGGGGAGGGGAGGAGGAGAGAGGGTTTCACTACTATGGAGTGAGGTTGGGGTTTTTGGTGTGTAAAATCCAAAGGAGGGGGTATTTATAAGAATTTCGGACCAATGGGGAAGAGGGAGAATTTTTAACCAATGGACAAAACAAGGTTTTTGGACTAAAATGGATGAAGAGGACTTTTATCCAATGGGTAAAATGGGTTCTTGGACTAAAATGGGTGAAGAGGGCTTTTATCCAATGGGTAAAAGGGGTTTTTTTGGGAGAGAGAATTCTTAGCGAAAAAGTGGGTTTTTGTTCTCAAGTGGGTGGAGAGAAACTCTCTTTACCGACTGGGCCAGTGGAATACTGATCTCGGCCATTGACGATGGCACAAGATTGGGCCAAAGTGCACGAGGCAAGGCTAGCATGGGAGGGCAGGCAATGTGTACAAAGTGTACTGGTTGGGCACTAGGTAGCAGTCGCATAGGATGGGTAGCAGTAGGCACAGGAGCGGGCGGTAGCCAGTAGTGGCATTGGCAGCAACCTGGGGAGTGTAGGTTACAGCCAGTGGGGCCATAGGCAGGGTTATACGAGGGCATGGGCTATATTATGCGGGGGCACAGGCTCTATCGTGTGGGTGCACTGGCTGGGTCATACGGGCTGGGCAGTAGTAGGCACTAGGCAGCAACCATAGGCTGGTTGGGCAGCAGGTATGCTCTAGGCAGCAGTCATGGGCTAGCTGGGTAGCAAGCACGTGCTAGGCAGCAGCCAGAGCACAACCTGTGTGCTAGCTGGCCTGCTAGCCAGCTTGTACAGGATGCATGTGGGCTGGCCTGTTGGCCAGCACGTGCTCGATCATGAATTTTTCCAGCAACGATCATGAGAGATCCGACAGTCCAATTTTAACATGCCATATATCGTCAGAATCATATTTCTGAGCACTATCCATTTGTATGGTCATCTAGACCAGATTCATTTAAATGTGAAAAGTCAAAATTGGACCCTCTTCTCTCCCACGTGGGGTTTCCAGGATTTTCAGATAGAGGAATGTTTCCAAGTTATTTGGTTAGGTAGGGGATGAATTTTGGGTACGTAGGAGATTTTTCCAAGTTTCCAGCAGGCTTGCCAGTGTGTGCAACATACGTACGAAAAAATATAAATTTTTAGGGGCGATCGTGGGAGATCTGACGGTCCAATTTTGACGTGCCATATATTGTCAGAATCGTATTTCTGAGCACTATCCATCTGTATGATCATCTTAACCAGACTCGTTCATATATAGAAATTTAAAATTGGGCCCCCTTCTCTCCCGCATGGGGTTTTAAGGGTTTCTAGGTAGGGGAATGTTTTTGGGTTTTCTTAGTCCTTCATCTTTGTTGATCGAAAATCAGAAGTCACGTCCAAGATCCACATTTCATCATAGCCGAAAGTGGGTGACAAAATTGGGTGTCTACACCACCTGTCCTAGTGGGCTACTAGCTGGATCGACGAGCAAGGACCGATGGGCACCTGGTTTGCCACTCCTGGCCAGTCGGTCCAGGTAAAGCCCCTAGGCCGAGCGGTAAGTAAGGATCGGTGGGTACCCAGCCTACCGCTCCTAGCCTACCGGTCTAGGTAGAGTCCCTGGTTCGACAATGAGCAAGTGTCGGTGGGTACCTTACCCGCTGATTGACCTACCAATTCGACCCGTCAGGTTTCGATTGGGCTTAAATGTTTTAGGTAACCTCCTTTGATGATTATAAATGTGTTGGGATCATCGTACTCCATTGGTTGTGATCCCAAAGTGAGTTATACTAAATCCAACATCTTTTATGATAGGTTGTACTTGAAACTCACATCATCGCACGTTGGATCTTCTTCGTACCAAGGGTGATCATTGTACACAACTAAGTAAGTGGGAAGAGGACATTGACTTATTTTTGGAGTATTTTTGCATCATTTCATTGATGTAGACTAGCCATGTCATCATTTTAATTGTGTGTAGACTAGTCATCTGTGTATGCCAATTGCATGCATTGTTTAATGCATTATAAAACTCATTTATGATTTGTTATGTTGTGATTTCACTAACTAAATGCTTAATTCTTGTCATGGATTATGAGGTGGATGATTTAAATATTGACATGTGGTGCATTGATAGATTAAATGCTGTAGCCGGCTTGGAAACAAATGCATTGGCGGCCCATGGAATGGGACACGGTGGCACTATGCAGTCGTACTATCTCATATAGAAGCATACGGTTAAGAATGACATTTTCCTATGCTATAACCCTTCCCAGCAGGAGTTTAGGTGTTGGTTATATCACTGGGGGGAAGCCCGAGATTGTGTACCAACGATGGCCGTTAGAAGTACGTCCAATTGATCATTAGGACTGTCGGCAACTTTGGTGATATAACAAGAAGGTCAATCGTACTTCTTTTAATTTAATGCAGGGCAAGGCCTGTTTTACTTTAATGTCACTAAGAAATAGTAATTTTCTTTAATGTCACTTAGGAATAGTATTTTACTTTTCTGGTACCCACGGTTGGCCTTCTTTGGTAACCCTATGGGCGTATCGCGGGATGGGGTTTGTGGCTCGTACCTAGGGCATATGCACACTGTGGTTGTGAGTAGCACATGACCTATGATCTAGAATTGTTGTCTAGGTGGATTAGGATAATAAAATGAACTTGCATGCATATAGGTTCATTTGTATTATGAATGATTGCTTATTCTTTCTTTTCACTTACTGGGCTAGTGAGTTCATCCCACATGCACACCTTTTTTAGATGATCTTATAGGTTACCCGACTAAGGAGCTAGAACCGAGACCCACTGTGGAGTTTTTAGTTGAAGACTGGTGGGTCCCAGAAGATCTTGAAGTTTCAGTTGACCTATGGAGTTGTATTGCAGGACAGCAACATTGAATACCAACCAGAGATTCTTTTTTATTATTTTGTGATGTTACCCTTTTAGTGCTTTGGATATTTAAATTGTGTTTCTTGTACATAAGTATCACGCCTACGGGCCCATATGTAAACGTATTATGTAATACGACATGATCCCATGAATCCAACTCTAGTAGACATTGAGCCAACATGAGACTCCAGATCATCCAGGTGAGTAGTAATCTGAGAAAATCCTTTGTCCACATGCTCTAGCACTGCTTGTAGAGTCAAGGAATCTAGAACAAACACAAATTGAAATTAATTAGAAGAAGATAGTAAACAGTATAAGAAGAAATACAAGTAGACTACATAAAGGAAATAGTTTGATGTTAGGTAAAGAATAAAAGAAAATAGATAAAGTGCAAGAGTTACCTCTGGATGAAGTAATAGGTTGAGATGGATCACGAATAGCCTCAAAAGAAGCCTGAGTATGGAAGGAGGTGTGACCAGCCTGATGAGCCACGTCGGTGGTAGGAATGGTGCAATAAGTACTACCCTCAGGATTAGGTATGGATGGGATACCCAAATTTACGAGATCCTCTTCTATGAATCCGAGATTTGCATCCATTCCACTAGTATGGAACTCACGAAAAGGGTTCTCATGCCCTACCTCCTCCTCTCTAAACTGTACATCTCCCTCATGATGTTCCTCCTCATCCTTGTGTATATTCTCTTCATGCTCATCCCCATCTTGAGGCGCATTCTCATCACGTCCATCCAAGTTTTCTTCAGCCATGGGTGCTTCCAAATCACTACCCACATGCTCATAGAGACTCATTTTCTCCAAGATGGCACAATCAAAAGGAATGGCATGGGTATTCATCATCTTTTCCTCAACCTCTAAGTTAATACCCATGTGCCTGAAGACCTTGGTAACTACCTTACCATAGAAAAGATAGCCATCTGTTGGACGATGAGCATGAGCTATCATCTGCATCATTGTTATGTAGGGCAAGCTGATCCTCTCCCCAATGTACAAGCAGAAAGCAGTATATGCTTGCATCAGAGAGACTTGGTTGAAATGGCCATGAATTGGGAGAAGATTGTATTGTATAATCCTACACAATACTTTATGAGTGGGCCTCCAATTGGCAAATTTAGCCCAATTTGCCATACCATCTTTAGTGATATTAGCCCTTAAAAACGCCAACTCCGTACTCTTGAAAAAGCCCTTGGAAGAAGTCCATGGTGGGCAAAAGATCTTGGTACCTTCGGATGAAACACCGATTATTTTCCTAAACTAGGTTGAAGTGACACCATTGTCGTGACCACATATTCGGCTTTTTACCCTAAACCCTCCAATATGGAGATGCTTGCCGGTAAGTTTGCAAAAGAAAGTGCGTACCAGCCGCAGATAAACTTCCTCCTCCACATTTAACATGGCTTCCCACCCTAAAGCCACAAACCTCTCTTGCACTCAAAAAGCTAGAAGGTCATATACTCTTATTGGCTGCTCTACAATGATGGCCTTAGAGCTAAATAGTCCCCAATTGTTTTGATCCACAACAGTTCTAAACCAATAGGGGTCGAAGTTCTCCACTTCTGCTATGTGAAATTGAGATGGAGAGAGAGTGATTCTGCTTCCAAATGCGGTAGAGAAGCCACAAGAAGAAACCTACAACATGAGAAATGTAAATTCAGGTAAGAAAAGAAAGTAATGGATTCTTGAAACCTTGGGAAAAATAGAAAACTTTAGCACAACACAAAAAATTTATAAAGAACTATAATGGCTCAATAAAACTTTTCTAAAGAAAAATGTAGGAAAGGAGGAGATCATTTGCCACACTTGAGAATAGGAAGCACATGCAACAAGTAAATTGATGAGCACATTTATGTTTGAAATCTAGGGTATAAAAGCATGCATTTTACATATTTAAAATGGAACCTTGGGTTTTACTCTCTTTTTATAGGTTTTGTATTTTAAAGGCTTTAAGGACTATCGGGTATCGTATCTCCAATTTTACATTTAAAGAGGTCCCATTTCTTTTCATGGGTACAAAGAGGATGAAATTCTAAGCAAGATAGATGTGTTGTATTAAAAGTACACATCCGTTTGGTCACCCGTACAAGTGATTATTCTTTTCAGACTAGAAAAAAGAATAATGGATCAGAACTGAACTGAGATGCAGAACCAGCCCATTTGCAGTTGTCCTAGGTATACAAGGAATATTTCAAATGCTAACAAGGATAGATAGACCCCCCCCCCTTGAGTGATTGAAGTTTCTTTATTGGTAATAACAACTACCTAGCATAGTTGGTGAGTTATGGTGTGCAAATATCCCTTGCTCACCAGGAGGTCTCAATTTCGAACCTCTTGGCTGATATTTTTTGGGGATTTTTTTTTTAGATTTTCTCTCTCCTACTTACCTACTTAAAGACAAGGGGCATAGAAGAAATTTCCAAATAAAATAGAATATTTTCCAAATAAAAGCAAGCATAGAAAATTCGGCTAAGAGGGTGTGTGCAAGTTTGAAGAAGAGAGAGAGAAAATATAGGAAAGAAAAAAGAAAAAGACAAGGAAATAAGAATATTACCTATTTTTTCTCCATTCTCCTCTCTCCACCTCACCACAAAATCATCCAAGAGGATCCACCCTTGGACGTCCTCCTCTCTCCTCTATTCCTTATAAAAGGGAGTCCACCAAACCCTAAAGGGGTGTCCCTCTCTTTCAGGTTCAGTTTTTCTCTTCTAGATTTGTTTTCTCTAAGCCTAACAATTTCAGATTTGATTTTGTTTAGATCTGGTTTATAGGGCTTATAGTATCTCAAATCAATCAAATTGTCTTAATTCAAGGATTGAAGTATGGAAGTTTAGGTAAGTAGGCTTCTACAGTAGTCTTCTCACCCCCTCTCATTCCCTCTTCTTTCTACCCATCATTCTTAAATTAGGTTTTTAATTCTCAATTTTACATTATTACTTTCCTTTCCCCTAAGGTCCTTAGCTAGTTGGCTTTGCCCCTTTCTAGCTATGGAACCATCATTTTACTTTGATTATTTATATTGCATCCCTTCCCCTAAAGCCAAGTAGAAAAGCCCTTGTAAGAGTACTCTCTGATCAAGTAGGGAAGCTCATATTATTTATGATACATCCCTGAGGCTAAGTAGAGATACCTACTTGTGTGCCTCTCTCTAGCTTTTTTTCATTTTTTATTTTATTTATTTACTTTTCAGCACTTTTACTTTTAGTTATTTGCTTTTTAATTGCTTGGTTTGAGTATTTAATTTCTTAGGTGAAGAATGTTTAGGTCGTTCAATTTTTAATGCAATTTTAATTCTAATTTCTCTAGTTGTGTTGGTTAGGATGTTTTTAGATGCATTTGTGTCAGGACGGTAGTAGAAGTCGATCACCATAATCAGTCATTACACTTTCGTAATACTAAAAGATGCTAAAAATAAAGTGGTACTCTCCTTGTGCTCGACCCATTAGCTACATTGATCTGTATGCTTGTGGCTACTTTTAAAGTTCAAACAAGTTTTTAGTGCCATTGCTAGGGAGACATTTTCATGTTATTTTTTATTATCTTTTAGTAAATTGGTGTGCTTTGTTTGCTTTGTTTTAATTTTTCTTTTCTTTTATTGAATTCTTGAGAAGAACAACCTGCAACAATAGTTGTATCAATGGAGGTCACCAAGCCTCATAGTATGATAAAGATAGGTTTTTCCTTATAGCAGTACCTTAGGAATTGAATTAAGCAACCTCGGATCCCTGCCAGTAAGCTCGAAAAAAGCTAAAAAAAATTTAAAAATCCCAAAAAAAAAATTATTTTCCATTCTTTTATTCTAGTCTTATTCTAGTTGTGGATAGTGCTCTGTTGCATTAGTGCTAGGTGGGTACTTAATACTGAGAATCAGTTAGAAAGAAGAGATCCAACAAGTAGTGACCCTACACCTATACTCTCATCAATACCTTTCAATATGAGAGACCAACAGCAAAACCCTCCACCTAAATCTCTGAAAGATAGGTTCTACCCTGTTAGGGCAGACCAACCTTTCTGCCTATTTCTACCACAAGCCCAGAATAATAATTTTGAGCTCAAATCTCAGTACATCACTATGTTACCCCACTTCCATGGGCTGCCCTCTGAGGATGCATACCTGTTCCTTAGGGAATTTGAGGAGGTTTGAGTTTTGATTAAGGTCCAACAATTGCCTGATGATACTATAAAATTAAGGTTCATAACTTTTGCGCTCAAGGACCAAGCTAAGAAATGGCTCTATGGTCTACCTACCAATTCCATTACCACATGGCATGGGTTTACTATAGCCTTCCTTAAAAAGTTTTTTTCTTTGCATAAAACCAATAAACTCATGAGTGACATTCTTCAATTCAAGCAGAAACCTAGTGAGTCATTCTCCAAATTTATGGAGAGATTTAAGGACCTCCTTCATGAATGTTCTCACTATGGAATTGATATATAGCAACTTTGTCAAATCATTTATGAGTGTATTGATTATTAGTTCAAGCAGTTGTTAGGGTCTATGCGCCCCAAAGATTTTACATCTGTATACGACGCTTGGAACTTTTTACTTAAATTGGCTGAGAAAACCAAAGAATGGGAGTCTACTCAAGAAATTAAGAGGACAAATAAGGGTCACCTTGTAAAAGGTGTTCCCAAAGAGGCTCAACCTGAGAGTCTTATCAAGAGACTCGAAGCCATAGTAGTTAAAGAACCTACCCAACTAAACCAAATAAATCATTATGTGCCTATGTGTAGTTGGTGTCAATCTCCCATGCATGCGATGGAGGAGTGCCCTAATATTTCTCCTATAAATGGTTTTAATATAGGCCCTGAAAATGTGAATGCCATGTCCTAAAACAACCCTTATAGTCACACCTATAATCCAGGATGGAGGAACCATCCTAACTTCTCTTGGAATCAAGCCAATAATCAAGTAGGTCATAATTTTCAACCCTTGAGTCAAGGGCAGTTTGTTCCCCAACAAGTGAATCAAAGGATCATGCCCCCCAATCAGTAGAACAATTTTAGGATCCCCACTCAATCTGTTATTCCATTACCTCCTGTAAATCAACCTACAAGATTCATGAGAGGAGGTGATGATTTGCCTAGGCTTTCTTTTTTAGGAAAAACCATGGAACTTCTCTTAAGTACTTTCATGACAAGCCAACATAACATGGAGAAGCAAATCTCCCAAATTGCTAATGTTTTGCATGAAAGGGAGAAAGGGAAGATCCCTAGTTAGCCTCAACTAAATCCCAAGAATGTGAATATGAATCATTAACAAGTTCCAAATTAGTTGAATTCAATTAAAAAAAGTCCACAACAAGAGCCCTCCAACCAATGTAATGTTGTTTATGCTCTTGGGAGTGGCCGAGAGTACCAACAGAGTGTTCCTAAATCTTTTCCATCTATTACTCCGGTTAACTCTCCTTCTGTTGAGGACACCAGTGTGCCTTTTATTCCAAGTTCGTCTAATGAACCTAAAGCAACTAAAGATGATTTTGTTGAGGAAACTAAATATGATTCTTCTGAAAAAGGACAAAATCCTTGCAGTGCTTATGTTCCTCCTGTCCCCTTTCCTAATCAGTTGGTAAATAAAAAGAAAATTGCTTCCATGGAAAAAATTTAGAAGTCTTCAAAAAGGTATAAGTAAAGATCTCTCTTTTGGATGCCATATCCCAGATCCCTGCCTATGCAAAGGTCTTAAAAGATTTGTGTACTCACAAATGTGTCACTAGTGTGCCCAAAAAGGCGTTCTTAGCAGGCAACATTAGTTCCATAATTACTCAATCTATAGCCACTAAGTATAAGAATCCAGGGAGCCCTACCATAGCTTGTGTCATAGGCAACACCTACATTGAGATGCCTTACTTGACCTTGGCACAAGTGTGAATCTTTTGCCTTACCATGTGTATAAGCAACTAGGATTGGGAGAATTGAAAGCCACTGGAGCTACTCTTCAATTGGTAGATAGATCTGTTAAGATTCCTAAAGGGATGGTTGAGGATGTCTTACTTAAAGTTGGGGAATTTTTATTCCATGTCGGTTTCATTGTTTTAAACACCCAACCAGTTGCCAACATTCAGGACCAGATCCCAATTATTCTTGGTAGACCATTCCTTGCGACTAGCAAAGCCATAATTAATTATAAGAACGGTACCATGAAACTTTCTTGTGGTAACACTTTTGTGGATTTTATTGTCTTTAGGTTGGGTAAGCAACCAAATCCCCATTAGAAGGAAGTTTATATTCTCCAAAAAATTTTAGATTCCATTGAGACATATTTTGATATTTATTTTGATTATGAATTTCAAGAGTGTATGGAACAATTGGGTGGTTTTAATGATGGAATTATGTCTGAAGTTTGGAGTCTCCAAACACCTATAGAGCCCTTAGGAGCCCCTTCCAATTCCATTCCCAAACCTTCTATAGTGGAGCCCCCTAAGCTAGATCTTAAGGAGTTGCCATCTAATTTGAGGTATACTTTCCTAGGCCTGACCAGACTCTTTCAATTATAATTTCTTCAGATTTGACTTTTAGCCAGGAAGAGGAATTACATAAAGTGTTAAAATATAATAAGGAAGCCTTAGGTTGGACCATGGCTGAAATCAAAGGAATTAGCCCTTCTATTGTTCAACATCATATTCACTTCATTGAGGGATCCAAACCTTTAACGGAACCCCAGAGGAGAGCTAACCTAGTGATGAAGGAAGCCATTCAAAAAGAAATTCTAAAGTATATGGATAATGGGATCATTTATTACATTTTTGACAGGGGAAAGCATTTTTGCAATAGATCATTTGAGGCCCTCATGAAGAAATATGGGATCACCCATAAGTTGAAGCCCTTTATTGTATTATCATCTTCTGCTCTAGAAGAGGTCATGTATCTTCATGAACCTCTTTACATAAATGACTAACTTTTACCCAGGTATAACCCCCTTGCATTGTCTTTCCTTTTAATTCTTTTCATACATTGAGGACATTCTATGACTTAAGTGTGGGGGAGGGAAACTAGTGTTTCTTTTGTTCTTGCTTTTTTCCTTTTTTTTGTGTTTGTTTTTCGTTTTATTTTTGAGCTTGCTGAGGATGAAGTCCTACTTTGGTTTTTGGCTAATGACCATATCATTCGGTTGCTTGATGTATGAAAGTAATAATTTTGATTATGCTACCCATCTTGAACTTATAAAAACCCTGTTAAGAAAAAGAAACAAGCATGTGCCTTGAGATGGGACTTTCTTTTGAAAAATAAGAAACCCTTATTTTATGGTGTTGGACCATATGTAAGTCTGTGGGTTTCTTGTACTCTTGATTTGGAGTTAAGACCTTTTTAGATTGGCATGAGTTAACAAATACACAATTTTAAATGAAGTGTGGAAAGTGATGCAAAATGAAAAGTAAGAGTTGATTTCCTCAGAACTAGATAGGGCATTGCGTCTCAGGAAGCATGGTATCTTGATCGAAATTCTTAGGGAGGAAACTTTTGGAAGAACTGTAGCATTATTGTCTATGTGGGCATATGCAAAAAGCAAAGGTATATTGTAACTTGGGTGTCTGGTGTTTGCTCCACCATGTCATTCAGGCCAATAGTAGTGGAGTAGGATAGAGTTTATTATGAAAAAAATAATAACAAAAAGAAAAAGAAAACCACACAGTAAGAAAGTATGTGTAAATGTCATCAATGCCTTGGTAATATGTTTAGTCAAAAACACTCCAATGCCTTAGTCCTTGGTTCCCTGTTACTTCACAAGTGGTCTTGCCTTAAGATAAGGATGTTTTGGAAGAGACAAGGTGAGTTCCAAATTAAGAAATATGCTTGTGCCAGAAATTGATATGGGGTAATTAAAATTCAAGTGTGGGGGTCCCTAGATCAAGTGTAAGAGGAATTATCTTTGCTCCGGATTGGCATGGCCCTACCTTTAGCCAAGGTTGGGATGTGTTTTTTTTTTTGAATTTTGGGTGTATATTCACTGCAAACACCTACGAGACATAACTCGTCCACTGGGGGTGACCTAGGGGTTTAAACACATGCTAAGTGTAATCATGATTCCTACGAAAGTTAGTCAGGTTTTTATTTTTTTATTGTTTTTCTTTTTGTTTTGCTCAAGAACTAGTAAAGTCTAAGTGTGGGGGAATTCTGATGAGCACATTTATGTGTGAAATCTAGGGTATAAAAGTATACATTTACATATTTAGAATTGAGTTACCTTGGGTTTTACTTTCTTTTTGTTGGTTTTTTATTTTAAATGCCTTAAGGACTATCGGGCACTGTATCTCCAATTTTACACATAAAGAGGGTCCATTTCTTTTCATGCGTAAAAAGATGATGAAATTCTGAGTAAGATGGATGTGTTGTATTAAAGTACACATCCGTTTGGTCACCCGTATAAGTGATTGTTCTTTTCAGAGTAGAAAAAAGAATAATGGATCAGAACTGAACAGAGATACAAAACCAGCCATTTTGTAATTGTCCCAGGTATACAAGGAATATTTCAAATGCCAATAAGGATCAATGGACCCCCCTTGAGTGATTGAAGATTCTTTTTTAGTAACAACAACTACCTAGCGTAGTTGATGAGTTGTGGTGTGCAAAAATCCTTTGCTCACCAGGAGGTCTCAAGTTCGAACCTCTTGGCTGCTATTTTTTGGAGATTTTTTTTAAAAATATTTTCTCTCTCCTACTCACTTAAACACAATTGGAATGGAAGGAATTTCCAAATAAAATATAATATTATCCAAATAAAAGCAAGCATTGAAAATTCGGCCAGGAGGGTTTTGCGCAAGTTTGAAGAAGAGAGAGAAAATAAAGAGAAAAAAATAGGAAAGAAAAAAGGAAAAAAGAAAAAGACAAGGAAATAAGAATACTTCCTATTTTTTCTCCATTCTCCTCTCTCCACCTCACCACAAAATCATCCAAGGGGATCCACCCTTGGACGTCCTCCTCTCTCCCATATTCCTTATAAAAGGGGAGTCCACCAAACCCTAAAGGGGTGTCCCTCTCTTCCTCTCTTCTTCTAGGTTTTCAATTGTGCTCTCTTTTTCTCTTTAGATCTTTGTCTTAGTTTTTTTATGCAATCACTTTTGTAATTTTTTTATTAATGCAAGTCTTTTATTTTGATTAATGCAAGCCTTTTATTTTATTGCTCAAGTTATTCAGTTGTAATTCTATTTTCTAGTTCTAATGTTAGTTCTAGGTGAGAAGAACAACCTGTGGAGCATCTCTTTCAAGTTCAGTTTTTTTCTTCTAGATTTGTTTTTTATCCAGGCCTAGCAATTTCAGAATTGATTTAGTTCAGATCTAGTTTTTAGGGTTGGTAGTATCTCAAATCAATCAAGTTATTTTAATTCAAGGATTGAAGTATGGAAGTTCAGGTAAGTAGGCTTCTACAGTAGTCTTCTCACCCCCTCTCATTCCCTCTACTTTCTACCCATCATTCTTAAACTAGGTTTTAAATTTTCAGTTTTACATTATTGCTTTCGCTTTCTCCCAAGTTCCTTAGCTAGATGCATGTGTTGGCTTTGCCCCTTTCCAATTCTGGAACCATCCTTTTACTTTGATTATTTATATTGCATCCCTTCCCCTAAAGCCAAGTAGCAAAACCCTTGTAAGAATACTCTCTGGTCAAGTAGGGAAGCTCATATTATTTATGTTACATCTCTCGGGCTAAGTAGAGATACCTACTTGTGTGCCTCTCTACCTTTATTCCCTTTTTTATTTTATTTATTTACTTTTCAGCACTTTTACTTTTCTGTTATTTGTTTTTTAATTGTGTAGTTTGAGTATTTAAATTCCTAGATGATGAATGGTTAGGTCATTCAATTTTTATTACCATTTTAATTCCAATTTCCCTAGTTGTGTTGGTTAGGACATTTTTAGATGCATTTGTATTATGACGGTAGTAGAAGTGGATCACAATAAGCAATCATTACACTTTTCAATTACTAAAAGAAGCTAAAAATAAAGTGGTTGCTCCCCTTGTGTTCAACCTATTAGCTACACTGATCTGTATGCTTGCGGTTACGTTTAAAATTCAAACATTAATATACTTTGTGTAAAGCAGAGAACTCATGGACAGTAAGAAATTTCACAGAGTAGTTCTAAATTCACAAAATTTTCCCAAAAAGAGATTTAGAAAGGCAAAATCGATTGTCACATTATCACATTAGAGAATATCAAATCGTAAATGAACAATGGATGCCATATAAAGGAACATATAGACAAGTAAAAAAAGATATTAGGAAAAGAAAAGGAATTGAGAATAGAAAACCTAGGTTAGAATTTTTCTCTACAAATGAAATCAGTAGAATAGAGGAGAAATCAACATACTTGAAGTGATCTGATGCCAAGAATTGGAAGGAATTGATGGGATGTAGCTTAGACTGAAGTTTGGACGCAGAACGGTGAGTGTAGAAAAAGAAATGGGAGTTTTAAGAGTGTTTAAAATGCTCTCGGGTTTAGTTTAAGAAGCCAGAGAAATCTGTCGAACCGGCCAGTCGGTCGGGAAATTTCTCCCACCGGTTTGGTAAAATGGTTTAATGAACTCCAATTTTTCAGGATTTGTTATATAAGGTTTAAAGGGGTGATTGATGTTCAGAATAGGCTCTTACAAGTCAAGGTTTTGTGAATCAAGAAAGAAGATGTATGTGAGTATGATGAAGGATCAGAGTACTGAGCATTATTAAGGAAAAAGAAAATTGACAGAACAAATTGAAGAATCTAATTTGAGGAAATGTTCCAAGAATAAATGTGAAGACCTATGCTACTCAAATCAGATTTAATTAAATTTGATGTATTGAGGATAGTTAAGAGAGGCATTAAGATATAAGAAAATTTGAAATCCTTAAGAGGGAATAAAAAGAAGAATATGACTGGGGTGACCATATAGATGAGTAGAGTTAGATTCATACAAGAATAAGTGGATGAATATACAAGAGCTAACATGGGTATAGCATTAGAAGTTAAATGAGGCCATAAGCTGTATTGGAATATTAGAGTACTTTAGAGAGAAAATTCTTCAATTTTGAGAGGAAATTTCATAAGTTTGGAAGCATATCACCTAATGTTGAAATTGGAGAAATGACTGGGAATAAAATATAATATACTTCTTATGAAGGAATTGATAGATGATGATACAAATAATGGTGGCCAAATTATTAGAACAAGAACTTGAAGTAAGCAATATTGATGGATATGGGTTAATGGGTCAACTTATAAACATATAATACATATACAAAGATCAGAAATGATAGAAGAAGTAAATCTTCCATTCATTGAGGTCATTGGGACTTTTGAACTGAGAAATTGTGAAAAATACAAGATTTATCAATTTGAGAAATGATCTAGAGAGAGAAGAAAAGTATAAGGATAATTATAGAAGTGATTGGAAAATATGAGATGGAAGATGACAAATCATAAAATTTAATAAAGGTAATTTGATTTTGATATGGTTATACAGATATGAATGAATGTTGACAAAGAAGATGAGAAAGAAAAGGTCAATTGTAATTGGAGACTAGTTACCTCACAAATTTTGAGGACAAAATTTTTGTAAGGAGAGGGGAAACTATAACACCCTGATTTCATAACCCCCAGTCCTAGAAATGGAATTTTATGAAGAAGGGTATTTGGTGGAAAGAAATAATAAATTAATGGAGTATGTCACCCCACTCCTAGTAGACCCAACTTACCATTAGGAATACTGGCGGTGTGAGTAAGACACGTACCTGTTATACAAATCTACTAGGACCTCTAATAGTAGTACCTTAACATTTTAACATTCTCACATCAAAAACCAACATAGGCAATGAAATTAGAGTATAGTAGCGGAATCATAAATAAAATGGGGAAAACATCTAATGGTAATATAATAGCGATAACTGAGTTATTCTGTTACATTCATCCATGATGCATAATATAATCTCAAAAACAATATAAAATCTACGGTTATACCCATAAGTATCAAAATATGATATACAATCTCACAGTGCAGCATAAGCATAGTGGTCGCAAGCACAGTCTTGATCGTGCTCCCCTGCTTCTGCCATCCACCAGTGGCTCACACCATACTCTGACCCAGAAGATACTGGGTCACCCACCATCGACACCATGGTACTTGCATCATAATCTAAAAAGGGGTGTATACGTGGGGTGAGCTTTCCAACTCGCTCAGTGAGGGGTGGGGTCAAGCACATCCAAGCAAGACAATAGCAGTAATAATTTATGATGCATGATTACAGAAATTAAACACATAGTCTATGATGCTCATGATGCAGTTCATTTATTTATTATCCACCTAACAATACAAACTAAGTCTGGTAAATGCTATTACGGTGCATTAGGCTGTATCCTTCATCTCAGTACCGCCATCGACTACGCAAGGATACAAACCCTAGCCATGATTAGTAGCCTACTGGTCCCCATATGCATCCATGGGTCACCCAAAAAACCCCTGATAACCCCCTCCTGGTAGTCACAGCATCTGTAACACCTTGGCCACGCCAGATAGGTTCTCACCTCTGATAGCAATCACATCTTACCGCGAGAGTGGCACTTCGGAAAGGCACATCAAACATACCACAATGGGTTATCCAACACCTCAACCCCTATTGGCAAGGGTGCGTAGCATAGGGAGTGATACCTAACCATATATATACTATATGCCTTCATAATGGTACAGTTAGTATGGATTACATGATACCAGAGAGACCTCGGCCACAAAGTGTAATTCGTCTCCAAATACAGTCTTGAGTACACGATACCAGAGAGACCATAGCCACAAAGTGTAACTTGAGACCGTTTACCCAATCTAGCATGCAAATAGCAGTTGAGTATGGACTACGCAACACCAACAAGACCTTAGCCATGAAGCGTATCTATTTCCAAATGCAGTCCGGGGTATACGATACCAGTGAGACCTTGGCCACAAAGTATAACCCATGACTACAACTAACTCTAATGCACATAATCAATGCATGAATGCATCATACACATGGCAATCACGGCACCAGTACCACCTTAGCCACATCGGATTTCACCTCACACAACCAAACACACGGTGATCACGGTACTAGTACCACCTCGGCCACATCGGATCCTATCATACATCTCCATACAATTCATATCAAATCGTAAAATGACAATGTAGCATATCATAATAGAATTTGAATAATTACAATTAAATATATAATTCTAAACATGTGAGCAATTTAATGATAATAAACATTTTAAAAATAAACACAGTCCATCCCTCACCTGTTTTACGATCGGGTGTGTTCAGGTTCAAGTACGACCATCAATCGATCAATTCAATTTTGGCTTTGGGGCACGTGCTTGTCACTATCCTAGACACAAATGGAATCATACATCAATATACGTTGAAAACGTCGGGAGGGACCCACATAGGTCACCCTTAAAGGGTACAGACACTGTCCCTAAGTGAATACTATCATCGAAAACAGCCACTGGGAATATCAGTCCTATTTCTGGTGGAGGTGATAGAGAGCACATAAGGCTCCATGTCCACCAGCAATATGCCACTGAAAACAGACCCAGTGGATCCAGTGGGCTATTTCTAATGGTGGTTCAGGGCAATCCAACGATTTTAGGGTTTTTCGACTCAGGCTCGATCATCGGGATTTGTTCCATGGAGTTTATAGGGGATGTTCCTAGCATCATTCTAAGCCAAGAAAATTCCAATTCCACCAAGCCGTTTGGGAGATACATCGATCGAAAGATCGAAACCCTAGTTAGCCTTTTGGTATTACATGTTGTCGGAGCTCACTGGGCTTGGTTTGAGCCCAACAACAACACCTGGAGGGTAGAACATGCATCCTAGCTCTATCTAGGTCAAAATAAAGAGACAGAGAGAGGTATGGGAGGTTGTACTTACCTCCGACAGCGATTCCGACAACAAGGCGGCAATCAGCACCAAGGTAGACCTCCAACCCTCTCCTTCTTCCTCTTCTTCTTCCTTCCTCTCCTCTTTCTCTCCTCTCCTATGTTGGGCACAAGGGAAATGAGGAAATGAATCCTTATTTCCCAACTTATAACTTAAGTGGGCCTTAGGGTCTGTTTGGTTTGGACTTCTTTTGAACGAATCAGGTTAAAATGAAATTTGGGGCACGAGGACCCACACATTTAGGTCCATATAGGGCTCACATCATGAGGAAGAAGTGGAGGATTATTTGGGATCATCTGGAGTCATTTACGATGCGGGTGATGGGAACCATGGCCATCGAAACCTTGATAGTAGCCGATCAACCGATCAAAAATAGGCACCGAATCCAGGTCCAGGATGCTTTCGATGGCTTATTTTTGGTGGTCAAGATAGTAAGCTATCTTGACAACTTTCTGTTCCAAGGTTGGTCTTGCATGGTTGGTTTCCCTCGGACATGCTCAATGCTTTTCAGTAATTTTGATGCGTGTCGAAAATCAAGTGTGGGGAGTTAGGTCATTTACCTTCTGGGATCGAAAGGTATAAATCCCCTCTAGTAAGATAGGCAAGCGATGCACGAACATGTGAGGTCATCCCTACCCCTTCGGTAATGTGCAGTCATGAGCCAAAACCTGATCATACTTTAGATCTCTGATCCGAGGCCTATCGTAAAAATTTCAAATTAAACCAGATTAGGGCACGACTGTAACACCCCCCCACCTTACAAGAATTTTGTCCTCAAAATTGAATATACCTAGAAAATCAAACAATCCAGGGTATTACTTCATCATTTCATCTTCTCGCTCCCAGGATGCTTCTTGTTTGGGGTGGTTCATCCATTTCACTTTGACGAAGGAAACAGTGTGGTTGTGAAGAACATGGTTCTTCCGATCAATGATCTTCTCTATATACTCCATGTAGGAAATATGCTGACTAAGGAGGCCAGTGGATGGGAGGATGGGATCGCATAGTCAACTACCTTGCCACCCCAAAGGTTATCTATTGGGCAGTCCAGCTGAACGTCCTCCCCACCTGTGGGCACTACGATGAGGTATCCGTATTGCATGACTATGTGACTTACTGCATGTACATGGGGGTGCAGATACGTCTTCCTTACCTCCTAATGTGGACCATGGTAATTCGGTCCGAGGGATTGGATCGTTGAGTTGGAAACCTATGCTACAGGAGGATATTGACTGATATCTTTCGCCACTTTGGGGTGGACTTGGAGGTTGATGCACGCTCCAAGTGAAGAGGCCACAGACTTCAACCAAGATTCTCCGAGGAAGATAACCATAGATCTATGGGAGGTGACTCCTATCCCAAGAGAGGGTCAGTAGCCTATGGAGGTAAGGGGTGGTGGTGCCGGTGATGTTGGTGGTGCAGGAGGAGAAGTTGCTGGGTTGGTGGGGCTCCACCACCTAATCCCCAGGCTATAGGTTCAATGGCGGCTTCTACATCTCAGAGTACTAGTGGTGTGAGGCCTTACAGTCTCAATATTATGGCCCATCTAGGTACCACTACGCCACTGATGAGGAGCATAGATGGCCACCTCAAGAGCATGGACAAGACCTATTGTCTTATGGACAATAGAGTGGCCTCCCTAGAGGCACAGATGTGGGCGATGGTCTTCCATCTCGGCATTCTGGTGCCTCCTCCAGGAACGCATGGTCTGAACCAGGCTCAGGGCCAAGGATAGAACCAGCAATAGCAGTAGCAAGAGTAGTGGCATGTTTGCCATTGCAACTTTTAGGATTTCCATTTTTTTTTATGTTTTTTACTTGAGTTTGATGTTTTTTTATTTAGTTGAACTTTTACATTATGTCTTTTGCTTCAGTTGTTTAATTTCCTAAACTTAGGCAAGTTAGGATTTCCTACTTTCAGTACTTTTATTTGTCTTATGAAAGTGTAAGATATGTATTCAAACTCTCTATTATAATAAAATGGCTTTAACACCTATACTTGTCTCCTAATTGTGAAAATTTCTATTATTGTTTTCTTGAGTTTTTTATTTAATCCAAATTTTCCTAAAACCATGGTTTGGCTTAGATTATGGGTTAAGGTAGAGCATCGTGCTCTGATACCATAGCTGTCACACCCCACTCCTAGTAGACCCAACTTACCATTAGGAATATCGGTGGTGTGAGTAAGACACGTACCTGTCTTTCAAATCTACTAAGATCTCTGATAGTAGTACCTTAACATTTTCACAATCTCACATCAAAAACTAACATAGGCAGTGGAATCAAAGTATAGTAATGGAATCATAAATAAAATGGGAAAAAATCTAATGGTAATATAATAACGATAATCGAGTTGTTCTGTTACATTCATCCATGATGCAAAATATAATCTCAAAAACAATATAAAATCCATGATTATATCCAAAAGTATCAAAATATGATGTAAATCTCACGATGCAGCATAAGCACAGTGGTCGCAAGCATAATCCTGATCGGGCTCGTCCACTTCTGGCATCCACCAGTTGCTCACACCATACTCTGACCCAGAAGATACTGGGTCACCTGCCATCGGCACCGTGGTACCTACATCATCATCTAAAAAGGGGTGTATACGTGGAGTGAACTTTCCAACTCGCTCAGTGAGGGGTGGGGTCAAGTACATCCAAGCAAGACAATAGCAGTAATAATTTATGATGCATGATTACAAAAATTAAACACATAGTCCATGATGCTCGTGATGCAGTTCATTTATTTGTTATCCACCTAACAATACAATCTAAGTCTGGTAAATGCTACTACGGCGCATTAAGATGTATCCTTCATCTCAGAACCGCCATCAACTATGCATGGATACAAACCCTAGCCATGATTAGATACCTACTGGTCCCCGTATGCATCCATGGGTCACCCAGCAAACCCCTGAAAACCCCCTCCTGGCAGTCACGACATCGGTAACACATCGGCCACGTCGGACAGGTTCCCGCCTCCGGTAATAATCACATCATACCATGGGAGTGGTACTTCAGAAAGGCACATCAAACATACCATAATGGGTTATCCAACACCTCAACCTTTGTTGTCAAGGGTGCATAGCATAGGGAGTAATACCTAGCCATATATATACTACATGTCTCAATAATGATATAATTAGTATGGATTACACAATACCGGAGAGACCTCGACCACAAAGTGTAATCCGTCTCCAAATACAGTCCTAGGTACATGATACCAGAGAGACCTTGGTCATAAAGTGTAACCCGAGACTGTTTACCTAATCTAGCATGCAAATAGCAGTTGAGTATGGACTACGCAACACCAGCAAGACCTCGGCCGTGAAGCATATCCATTTCCAAGTGTAGTCCCGGGGTAAATGATACTAGCGAGACCTTGGCCACAAAGTGAAACCCATGACTACAATTAACTCTAATGCACATAATCAATGCTTGAATGCAACATATACATGGCAATCATGGCACCGGTACGACCTCAACTATGTCAGATTCCGTCTCACACACACAACCAAACACACAGTAATCACGTACTGGTTCAACCTCGGCCACACTGGATCCCGTCATACATCTCCATATAATTCATATCAAATCGTAAAATGACAATGTAGCATATTGTAATCATATTTGAATAATTATAATTAAACATATAATTCTAAAAATGTGAGCAATTTAATGATAATAAAAATTTTAAAAATAAACACAGTCCATCCCTCACTTGTTTTACAATCGGATGTGTTCAGGTTCAAGTACGACCACTGATCGATCAATTCAATTTTGACTTCAGGGCGCGTACGCATCACTGTCCTAGACACAAAGGGAATCGTACATCAATACGCATCAGAAACATCAGGAGGGACCCACACAGGTCACCCCCTAAAGGTACAGACACTGTCCCTAAGTGATAGTATTGTCATCAGAAACAGGGCATTTCCATCAGATATATCAGTCCTGTTTCTGGTGGAGGTGATAGAGAGCACATAAGGCTCCTTATGCATCAAAAATATGCCATTAAAAATAGACCCAGTGGATCTGGTGGGCTGTTTTTGATGGTGGTTCAAAGCAATCCAACTATTTTGGGTTTTCTGGCTTGGGCCCGATCATTGAGATTTGTTCCATGGAGTTTGTAGGGGATGTTCCTAGCATCATTTTAAGCCAAGAAAAATCCAATTCCACCAAGCCATTTGGGAGATATGTTGATCAAACGATCGAAACCCTAGTTGGTCTTTTAGCATTACATGTTACCGGAGCTCACCGGGCTTGATTTGAGCTCGGCAACAACACCGGGAGGGTAGAACAAGCATCCTACAACCTTAACATAGTGTGTACACCAAGATTCCATCCATACCTATCTCTATTTAGGTTGAAATGAAGAGAGAGAGAGAGGTATGAGAGGTTGTACTTACCTCCGGTAGCAATTCTAGTAACAAGGAGGCACCTGGCACCAAGGTAGGCCTCCAACCCTCTCCTTCTTCCTCTTCTTCTTCCTTCCTCTCATCTTTTTCTTCTCTCCTATGTAGGGCACAAAGGAAATGAGGAAAGTCGGCCTTAGGGTCTGTTTGGTTTGGACATCTTTAAAATGAAATTTGGGGCACGAGGACCCACATATTTAGGTCTATATAGGGCTCACATCATGAGGAAGATGTGGAGGATGATTTGGGATCATCCAGAGTCATTTACGATGTGGGTGGTGGGAACCACGAGCATCGAAACCTCGACAGCAACCAGTCAACCCATCGAAAACTGGCACTGGATCCAGGCCCAAGTTGCTTTCGGTGGCTTGTTTCTGGTGTTGCTTTCTTGACAACTTGTTGTCCCAGGGTTGGTCTTGCATGGGTGGTTGGCCTCGGACATGCTCAAGGCTTTTTAGTAACTTTGATGTGTGTCGAAACTCAAGTATAGGGAGTCAGGTCACTCATTGTTTGGGATTGAAAGGTATGAATCCCCTCTAGTTAGATAGGCATGCGATGCACGAACATATGGGCTCATCCCTACCCCTTTGGCAGTGCGCAGCCATAAGCCAAAACCTTATCATACTTTCGATCTCCGATCTGAGGCCTGTCACAAAAATTTCAAATTAGACCAGATTAGTGCACGAATGTAATAGAGTAGGTGAGAGAAAATAAATTAGGAATTTAAATGAAGGTTTTGAAGGGGCATGGAAGTGCCCTTAACAGTAAAAAAGGTCCCACATAAGGTGAATAAAACTGAGGCAGAAGTTGGACAGCAAATGCAAGATTGGGCATAACCCGCCTGGAGAGGTTATGTCTAATTGGCCTGCTTGTCTTGGGGATAAAATGCCTAGAATTGAGGATTTTCCTCTATGGGCCCCACCAATTGAAAGGGGTTTTCCACCCACTTTTTACCATAGACAGAGGAGTGTTTGGGGGTGATTATACTGGTGGTTTTATATCCATACTTATTTCCTACCCTAAGTTCTTAAATTTTAAATAGTTAGGAAGAAAATAAATTTTTATAAAAAATCTGCCCAGCCAAACAGACCTTACTCTGTTTTGCCTATAAATTGGAGGGAGAGTTATTTCTCTCCTCTCATTGCTGTGAACAAGAAATGAAATGGGAAAGGAGAAGAAGGAGAGGAAAAAGAGAAAGAAGAAACGGAAAGGAAGGAGAAAGAAGAAGAAGAAGAGAGGAAGAAGAGGTGCAGCAGACTTCCTTCTATTGTACACTAGTTTACTGTTTCTGTTCAGCCTTGACTGTTGCTGAGTGAGAGTGCATGCAAGTGTTATGTACTCCCCACTACAAGAAGGTGCTGCCTTAGTCTTGTTCAGCTGAAAAATTGAAGAGAAAGATGGTTGATCAATCTGCATGCATCAACAAAAGAGTACAGAAGGTTAGTAAATCTGAACTCATACTTGTAAATGTAGTTAGGGTAACAATCGGTTAGTATAGGGACATGGTAAAGATGAAATCTGAGGTGGGAAATTGCTTGTGGAAGCTAAAATAGGTCTCTACAACTGAATCTCCAAACTATTGGACCCAATTGGAAATCAATTTGGTTAAGGATTGTTCCCAAGTGACCCCAACTCATGGGGCTTTTCTAATTTCAGTAAACTAATATGTAATTGAAGGTGAGAACACTCATGCAAGATGGGAAATTGGTATGTATAGTGTTAATTTCACCTGGAACAGAAAATGCCCAATTTTCTTCTTTGAGAAGCAAAATCTGGGTTAAGGGATTTTGAAGTTAATATAAAGTATAGGAATTCAATTTGGGTAGGAAAATAGTTTTATTTGATGTAAATAGACAGTGTAGACATGTTTTCAAAAGTAAAAATTGTTAAAATAATACTATCATTAAGATTGGCCTACAGAACTGCAGGAAAACCAATTCTGCCAATCCGACCGGCTGGAGAGTTCCAAGCCCGATATGCCTACCTTTAAGAGCCTAATAGAATGGAATTTTTTAGTTCCTTGGTTTGTAATCGGTCAAACCTAACCAGAAGTGTTCCAAATTAATTAAGTTTGACTTGGTCAAAGAGAAGAAAAGGGTAGCAAAGAAGAGAAAGAAAATATAGGAGGAAAATTACCAATTTACCCCTATTACACCAATGCAAGTAATTTTCGGGGTAAAAACCATCTTAGCATATACAATGAGTTGAGAAAAAGATAGGAATTTCAGGATCAGTCCAGTAACCCAAAGATGAGCCAAATGTCTGTGTGGGTTGGATGAATGCCCACTTAACTGAATAGGGAGAATTCAGTTACTGCTGAAGTTGAACATAGGCTTTAATGAATTTAGGGAAATTATTTGTAGGGATAATTACATTGATGATTAACCCATATGCATATGTACCTTGTTGATTAGGAATCTTATAACTACAGTTGTTGAGGATACGCGAGGTTAGAACATTAGTGAAGGATTTCAGATATGAGATTTCAGGTGAGGGGTCTTCTATGCTTTGCTGTATTTTGTTATGTATTAGTATATTTTATTATGCTTTGTGTGCTTGACTGTATTTCCATTTTTTATTGCTGAATTTACTGTGGTAATGCATGTGTTGGATGAAAGTGTATGAAAATCTGATGTTGAAGCAAGTGCTACTGAAGGGATTGATATTGTGATTTATGAATATATGGTTGACTTGTTGAGTGATGTTGGGTGTCATATTGACGGTCTGTGGCATGGTGTGGCTGAGGTGCTTTTTCGATACCATGGGCATAGAGGTCAGTCTTACATCTGGGATCACATATATGTTTTGTGCGTGGTGATGGTTGTATTATTGATGGTCTTTGGCACGGTGTGGCCGAGGTACATTTTCGGTACCATGGGCCAGAGGTCAGTCTTAGTACTAGAACCACATATTTGTGTGTTTGTGGAAGTGGATGTAATATTGACAGTCTGTGGCACGGTGTGGCTGAGGTACATTTTTGGTACTGTGGGCTCAGAGGTCACTCTTACAACTATAGTCACAAATACATATTGGATGACTCTTGCTTCGTTAGGCACACAACCCCAGTCCTATAACCCCTTGCCACTAGGGGGCCGGGTATTGCCTAATCCCACTAGTGGTATGTCGTGTAGGACTACTACGCCCAGATACTATGTACTGTATCTTGAAAGGGCACAACATGGTATGGTGTAGCATATGCATAGATGTCGGACACATGAGGGACCGAGGCTCTAACCGAGACCATGGTGTCAGGGTTACTATTTATGGGTTAGCTGGGGGACTGAGGCTCTGAACGGGATTGACTAGCTCTGATCGGGACTGACTGGCTCCTACCTAAAATGACCTGTATTCTTGAGGACCCAACATATAGGGTAGGGAATGCCACCTACGTTGCTTATAGCACTTAACCCATAGGATGAGACTTAGTAATTAGAATGGAATTAGATTAATAAATGAACCATATGGATCTGCATTATGAGTTGATTGTTATGAATTAGAAAGGTGGTGTGATAAATGAGTTGATGATATGTAATTTGAGATGTTGTATGTTGGATGGTAGGTGATAAAGACATATGATGCAGTATGTTGAGATTATTTATGATTATGACTCTTGCATGCTTATGTGATTGTAGATATGAAATGAAATGCTG
The DNA here is from genome assembly GCF_013358625.1 of Macadamia integrifolia. NCBI lineage: Eukaryota > Viridiplantae > Streptophyta > Magnoliopsida > Proteales > Proteaceae > Macadamia > Macadamia integrifolia. Next base: position 34,258 of record NW_024868789.1, on the reverse strand, counting down.
GAATTATTTATTATTTATAATTTTTGCATGCTTATGTGCTTGTATGCCCCCACCCCCTCATTGAGCATACCCGTGCTCACCCCCCAATCTTCACTCCTCTATAGGTTTTGAAGTTGAAGCAAAGAAGATCAGGAGATTGGTTGCAGATGAAGTCATGGACAAGGAGTGATTATAAACAAGGACTTTGATAATTTGTGTTTTATATTGAAAATTAAGTGTAAGTGGTATTATGAATTTTGTTGTAACCTATGGATGTAATAAATGGGCCTGTTATATTATAAAGTTATCATTGTAGATGATCACCACATGTATATCATGACCTTACTGGAATTTCACATATACTCTGATTTTACAGTTGAGTTAGTTGTGGGTTCGGTTATTACATGCATCTAGATCCTGGGTGTTGGTTGGCTGACTGGATTGGAAATTCCAGTGCCTTATGCCTGTGCCGTATGGAGAGTAGGGTGTGACATCTCTTTTGGGAGTTCTCTTGACTTTGGCCCTTTGCCTGATGATTTTTTGGTAGGCGCAAGCATTCATGTGATTCTTATAGCTCTAGATGTGATGAGTTAAGTGCGATCACTCTTTGTTGCTTCCTCTTCCAGATTGTATACATGACCTGAGCGAGAACCGTAGAATATGGGATGATAGAAGTGCCTATCCACATAGTACATATAACTGGACCTTAGGAAAGAGTCACATTCCTTCTGATAAGCCACATTGATGAAGCTGATTATATGCCTTACTATTTTTGGGGGGAGAGACAACCTTTTCACATGCAATAACTTCTTTACCCATTTATGTCATTTCTGGATATGGTATCTCTTAGAGTTCCTGATGAGATGAGTTGGATCATAGAACTGAGGATCAAAATCTTTCCGATCATTTATCATTAACATGTTGGCAGTTCCATGATCTGGGAGTGGATTGGTAGTGACATTGGGAGGCTATTTGACTTTGACTTCAATAGTCCCATTGTCTACCAAGTCTTGAATTGCATGTTAAAGCCCTAGGCACCTTTCAGTGGTGTGCCACTTCTAAGTGTGGTAGGCACAATATTCATGGTCCTTGTACCAAGCTAGGGGAGGGTTGCTGATCACCCTTGGAGCTATAGTGCCTAATAGTTCTTGTTTCTTCAACTTCTCATATACTGCTGCCATAGGCATCCCCAAATCAATGAACTATCTCCTTGGGCAAGGAGGCTTCTGAGCAGGAGCATCTGTCTATATCACAAATGGTTGTGAAGAGGTGATAGGTGACACCAACTATTGGACTGCACTTACCACATTGGTTTTAGGATTCTTTCCTCACCTAACTCTGGCATTCTTTCCCACCTCTTGAGAAGCTCCATGATACTGTGCATCCCTTAGGATTTTGTTCTCAACATGTGTCCGAGTGGCTATCAAAGCATCAAAAAGTTTGTAGATGCTGATAGTAGACAACATCATAGTAAGGCTTGGACAGAATTTCAATCAACATTTCTACTTGCTCCACTTCAAAAGGTTGATCTACCATCTTGGTGGCCTTGTCTCTAAACCTCATCAGGAAGGCAGTGAATCCTTCTCTAGGTTGCTACCTTAAGGTCTCAAGCTCCCAACACTTCACATCTTCTTCAGTGTTGTAAGAGTACTGCTTGGTGAAGGCTTTCGCCACTATTGTCCAATTCCATGTTTGGGTAGACTCCAACTATGTGAGCCATCTCAGTGCTGGACCTAGTAGCTTCAACATGAATGCCTAACCCATCTGATTGTCACCAAGCTACCATGATTTGGTGATGCTGAGGAAGACCTTTAGATGAGCCTTGGGGTCCCGTGACACGTCAAATCTATCAGTCTGTCATTTAAAATTCTCAGGAATCCTTGCCCCAGAAAAGAAACTCATCTCATCAGAATCTACTACTTGACTTTTTGAACACTTTCCTGCTCGGATCATATTCTTCAACTTTTCTAACTACTCTGGTTTTTCTTTCTCTCTCCCTCTCTGAAGGTTCTATTAGGACATGTGCCACAAACTCTTCTTCCTCATCTTTAATAACCACTTTGGGTCGAGAACTCGGGAATAGGCTCCTTATTAACCATTTTTACGGGTGGGTGAAACTACTCATTAACCGGTTGGCATGGCTAGTTCTAGTTCTCTTGAGTTAACTTGAGGGGAAGTCCCACGATAACCTGTAGGTCCATTTTTTTCCATATCTTTTGTAGTCGGGGTTGGTTCAACCTTGAGATTGGTCCTAGGAGGGTTTCGTAACAGGTGCAATACTTGAGCTAATCCATCCTTGACTTTAGCCATTTTTGCTTGCAATGTCTCTACTGGGTGAACCTATGCTTGCTTTGGTGATTCAGCATTGGGTGGATCCATGTGAACTGGACCATAATCAATTGGAAGGAGATAGTCTCAGAGAGATGATGGAAGTGACAATGGACTTAAAAGCAAGTCAACCGGTTACTATGACATGTCCAAACGGACCATGGAGAATACTTGAGGTGTGGAATTGTGCCTGAACTTAATTTTAAGATTCTTGTATTCCCACCCCTTGTTCATTCATTCACTCAATTGTCCTCTAATGATTCATCTAAAGTTAGTAGTCCACTTAATGATAGGGAATGGCTAGGGGTTAATGCCCCTAGTCCACTCAATGTCATAGGTGGGAGATACATACAAATGGCTTGATCAGAATATTCCTATAAGACATTCTCTGTCAATAAATTCATGCTTTCCTTAATCTCTGCCCACTAGGTGACCTTCCTCCTGGTTTCCTCTAGTCTTTTAGATAATTTGGCATATTTTAAGACTTTAACGAGAATCACCCCAAAGTCACATATACCAAATCATTAACATCTTATTTCTAAGGAGGAAGGACATCTTTTATCTGAAACCCACTTAGGAAAGAATTTCCTTACGACTAGAATGTATTATATAGAGAGATTCCTTTTCAAAACCTAAAAAAAGTTCTACAGATCAGCTTGTGGTGTTCCTAACGTTCTCCATCTACTTCCTACATGATGCGAGTATGTGGATGCAATAGGACCGACAAGGCTTCCTTGACGGGATCTATATATGCAAGGTACGTGATCCTTTTGATATACCCAAAGGTATGAGGTCAAGGGGGTGACATCTTTGCACATTACTCATGACTACATTTGAGGTTAAGCAACTGGCCACGGGGGTGGTAGAACTGTGAGTGATTGTGTGCAAAAGTGTAATGTGGGAATATCATTATTCGATCTCAAAATGTCATAAAGTGCACAGACCTCCCCAAAGGTGCTGGCACAATTATGAACATCCTCGCCGTTGAACAATACCCCACACCCTTGTATAGGAAGCGGCTACCATTTGCTCTTAGTGTACTCTCCATGACATGCGCTAACCTCCCCAAGGGTGCAGCATGACAGGGAGTCCCTCGCCAAATGATTTCACTTCGATACAATGCATGATGTGGTTAACGAATGCAATTACAAACATGTGGTTAGTCAAACATTTTTTCAAACATATGTGATGGAAAATGTTCTTGCATTTAATGGTAGCATTAAGTGTCGAAAGCCTGACAAGTCCCCAGCAGAGTTGCCACTATGCGGGTAGCGGCCAAAATTTCTTCCCTTCTTCCCCCTTTTGTGGGTGGAGAAAAAAAGAGACTCTTGTTTCGGCCCTCTCTCCTCTCTTTCTCTTTCTTAGGGAGGGGTGTGTCGTGTGTGCTTCTTGCAAGCCCTGCATCATCATATTGCCACTCAAAGATGCATGGGAGCCTATTTCACATAAGTATAGGGGTCGTCATTGAGACGGGTATTTGATGATGGTTCAATACGGGGATTGGGATCATACAAAAGGGGTTTGTAGTTGCCACCTAGGATTATGGGCCTAAGACCCAGGGGTGGGCCCAATTCCTAATAAAAGGACCTGAAAGTTGGTCTGGTCTAGAGATTTAGGGTATGTGTCAGGTTGTAAAGTTGAGAAGGTGCTAGGCACCCAATCTACACAGTTCAACCGGTCTTCCTACTAAATGCTTGAGAATGACATTTTTCACAATTATTTCTATTCCACATGCATGGCTAAGTTATCACACATATATACATTAACTGAATTTAATTAATTATGTACACTAAAACATGGTCAATAAAATGTCTACATTATGCTAATTCGGGTGAGAAATTATATCTGAGCTTGACCCCTATTTAGGGTCAAGAGTGGTGGACCCCCAATTAGTTTTGGCATGAACTTTATTGTGAATTCTCCCAGCTCAAGGGAAGATGGTCTTAACCTCAAACTTCCTTTTTCGAGAGATGCTAACTATGGTAATATTCAGATATAGTTCCGACTAGGAACGGTTACTTCTGGATTTGAATTTCGGTAGAGCTTCGGCTAGGGAAGGCTACTTCAGGGCTTAGGCTGAGGTGTTACTTTGATAGAGCTTCCACTAGGGAGGGGATACTTTTGGATTTTCGCTGAGGTGGCACTCTGGTAGAGCTTCCGTTGGGGATAGGCTATGAGAGTACTAGGATGAGGTGGCACTCCGATAGAGCTTCCACTAGGGATTGGCTATAGGAGGGCCAGGCTGAGGTGGCACATCGGTAGAGATTTCGCTGGGGATAGGCTATGAGAGGGCTAAGATGAGGTGGCACTCCGACAGAGCTTCCACTATGGATAGGCTATGAGAGGGCTAGGTTGAGGTGGAACTCCGATAGAGCTTTTGCTAGGGATAGGCTATGGGAGGGCTAGGATGAGGTGGCACTTCGGTAGAGCTTCTGCTGGGGATAGGCTACGATGAAGTTTGGAAAACTTCAAAGGTGTTGAAGCACTTCGAAGGCCCGATGAACATTTTGAATCTATAAAGATCACTTCAAAGACTTGAAGAACCTCAAAGGGGAAGGGGAGAGGGAAGTAGAGTTTCTCCTACAAAGGGTGCTCACTATAGAACTTCAAAGGATTAAAGAACTTTGAAGGCCCGAAGAACAGTTCAAAGATTTGAAGAACACTTCGAATCTCTGAAGATCTCTTCAAAGACTTAAAGAACTTCAAAGGGGGAGGGGAGAGGGGACTAGAGTTTCTCCTACAAGGGGTGCTCACTAGGAGGCATAAGTGTGAAATTTCAAGGAGAGGGGTGGTATTTATAGGTTTCTTGGGCCAATGGGGTGAAAAGGGTATTTTTTTTTATCAATGGGGTAAAAAGAGGATTTCCTTGGCCAATAGGGTAAAAAGGGTGATTTTTTTTGCTAATGGGTTAAAAGATGCTTTTCTTAGCTAATGGGGTGAACAAAGTAATTTCTTTGGCCAATAGGGTGAAAAGATATTTTTTTAGCCAATGGAGTGAAAAAGATGCTTTTTTTTTTAGCCAATCAGATGTCGCAGTGTAAGGTATGCTAGTAGGGTGACACGAGGTATGCATGTGGGTGAAGAGGGAATCTCATCCAAATCTGATCACCGGAGTGGAGGTATCGGTTGCTGGTGTGAGTGCAAAGGTGAGCACGGGAGTGCGTCAAGGGAGGTGGGGGCACACAGAGGAGGGTGGGGTCACTCAGTATGAGGGTGGGGCCATGCAACTCGAGGGCGGGGGCCGCGCAATAGGAGAGAGGTGTGAGGGTAGCTGTCGGAATTTCTTCCCTTTGTGGGGGGTTGAAGACTTACATTCGGCCCTCTCTCCTCTCTTTCTGTTTTTTAGGGAAGGCACCTGCGGGCCTCACATCACCGTACCTCAGCTCAGAAATACGTGTGGGCCTATTTCCTAGGAGTGTAGGGGTCATCATTGAGACGGGTATTTGATGATGGTCCAATTCGGGGGATTGGGGTCATACAAAAGGGTTTTAGATTTGCCACTTAGGATTATGGGCCTAGGACCCAGGGATGGGCCTAATTCCTAAGCCCAGAAATTGGTCTGCTCCAGAGATTTAGGATATGTGCTAGGTTGTAGAATTGGGAAGGTGGTAGGCACCCAATCTACCCGGTTCAACTGGTCTTCCTACTAGATGCTTGAGAACAAACATTTTCTACAATTATTCCTATTCCACATGTATAGCTAAGTTATCACACAAATATACTGAATTTGATTTAATACGTACACTAACATGAGGTCAATAAAGATCTACATTATGCTAATTTTGGTGAGAGATTATACCTGAGCTTGACCACTATTTCGGGTCAAGAGGGGTACACTCCCTGATTAATGCTGGCACAAAATTTTTTGTGGATTCTCTCGGCTCAGGGGGAGATGGTCTTGACCTCTAACTTTCTTTTTTGAGAGATGCTGACTGTGGTAATATTTGGACAGAGTTCTGGCTAGGAACGGTTACTTTTGGATTTGAATTTCAATAGAGCTTCGGCTAAGGAATGCTACTTTCGAGCTTAGGTTGAGGTGTCATATTGGCAGAGCTTTCGCTAGAGAGGGGCTACTTCTAGATTTTGACTGAGGTGGCGCTCCGACAGAGCTTCCATTGGGGATAGGCTATGGGAGGGCTAGGATGAGATGGCACTCCGGTAGAGCTTCTGCTAAGAATAGGCTATGGGAGGGCTAGGTTGAGGTGGTACTACAGTAGAGCTTCCACTGGGGATCTGCTATGGGAGGGCTAGCCTGAGATGGCACTCCGGCAGAGCTTCTGCTAGGAATAAGCTATGGGAGGGCTATACTAAGGCTTGAAGAAATTTGAACGATTGAAGAACTTCGAAGGCCCAAAGAACACTTCAAATTTTTATGAAGATCACTTCGAAGACTTGAAGAACTTCAAAGGGGAAGGGGAGAGAGGGGCAGAGCTTCTTTAGAAAGGGTGCTCACTAGGAGGCTTGAGTGTGAAAAACCAAAGAAAGGGGGGGTATTTATAGAATTTTTGGGCCAATGGGGTGGAAATGGGGTTTCCTTAGCCAATGGGATGAAAGATGAATTTCCTTGGCCAAAGGGTTGAAAAGATGTTTTCTTAACCAATAAGTTGAAAAGATGCTTTCTTGGCCAATGGGGTGAAGGAAGTGATTTTTTGGCCAATGGGGATAAAAGGTGCCTTTTTTTCCCAATGGAGTGAAAATGATGTTTTTTTTCCAGTGGGAGGACACGGTGTAGGGTACGTTAGCGAGGGGTGTGGAGTTCCCAAGCGGGTAAAGAGAGAATCCCATCCAAAATCCGATCATCGGAGGGAGGATGTCGGTCACTGGGGGGAGCTCACAGGCGAGTGCTGAGCCGTATAATAGGAGGGCGGGGCCATTACAGGAGGGTGGGGCCTCACGCAGGGGGGACGGGGCCACACCCAAGGGGGATGGGGCCATATGCAGGGGGATGGGGCAGCATGCAGGTGGGAGGAGTCACACACAGGAGGATGGGGCCACTCGTAAGGGGGCTACGTGCAAGTGGGTGGGACCACGTGCAGGTGGGTGGGGTCGTGTGTAGGTGGGCTGGTCCACACGCAGGTAGGTGGGCCTACGTGCAGGTGGGCAGGGCCACGTGCAGGTGGATTGGGTGGCTCGTAAGTGGGCGGGGTTGTGTGCAAGGGGGCCAGGGATGAGTGCATGGGGGGCAGTGGCGGGGGTGCGTGCAAGGGGTAGAGGCACGGGGGGCGCATACAGGGGGCGGGGGCACTTGCATGGGGGGCGCAAGGCATGTGCAGGGGGTGGGGACACGTGAGCCTAAGCGTGGGTATGTATGGTGCTCACATGGGCAGGGTTTGGGTGCTCATGGCTAGGTGTGGGTATGCCTTATGCTCACAAGGGTGGGGTTTGGGTGCTTGCATGGGCGGCATTTGGGTGCTCATGGCTAGGAGTGGGCGTGCATGCTCTTTCTTCTGTGAATGATTACGGGAGATCTGACAATCCGATTTTGACATACTATATATCATTGGAATCATGATTTGGAGTACTATCCATCCGTACGGTCACTTTGGACCTGATTCCTTTGTATATGAGAAGTCATAATTAGACTCTTCTTTTCTCTCGCACAGGGTTTCTAGGGTTTTTGGGTGAGTATGAAATGTTCCAAGGTTGGGTTACCTTAGTCGGTTGTCATCTCTATCAATTGGAAGCGAAAGGTCACATCCACAATCCATAAGTCATCATAGCCGGGGGAGGGTGACAAAATTGGGTGTCTATAGAATGCCGCTCTTTAGCCAAGGCCTGTGCCAATCGTCGAAGGGCAAAGAAAAGAATGACCACATTTTGTCACCCGAAGCATGTACTGCCATTATCTTGCTCAACAATGACAGAGTTGAAAATTCAACAGGTAATGTCTTTAACTACTCACAGTTTAGGATCTTACCTGGGTCGTCGATTATAGGAAAAAAAATCGTTGCTCTTTCAATCTTGCAAAAGACGTTAGTACTTGATTCTTGACTTTCCTAGGCTAGGTTTCCGTGTACCAGTCTAGGGGATTCGGGGTTGTCGATTATAGGAAAGAAATTCACTGCTCTTTCAATCCTGCAAAAGATGTTAGTACTTGATTCTTGACTTTCCTAGGCTGGGCTTCCATGTGCCAATCTAGGGGATCCAGAGCTGTCGATTCCAAGGCTAGGATTCCATGTGCAGTCTAAGGGATTCGACGCTATCAATTCCTAGGTTGGGTTTCCATGTGCCAGTCTAGGGGATTGTCTTAAGCCACTTGGACTGTAGGACCGGCTATCTCCATCTTGTCTCCCTAGGTCGGGTCACTTCGAACAGTGTAGGCAAATTGGTTTTAGGCCATTTGGACCGTGGGATCGGCTATCTTGCTTTTGGCAAATACATTGAAGTTGGACCCCTTCGGCTGATTCAATGGGATTAGGCCAACTGGGGTTGGATCAATGATTCCTTCTTCCTTGATTCTTGTTCTTTCATCTATGATTTTGATTCTTGAATTTGGAGCTTTGAATTGGAATCTTGATTTGCTTTTGACTTGAATTTGATTTGAATTTTATAATTTTGCATTTGACTTGAATTTGATTTAAATTTTGGGATTTTGAATTTGATTTGAATTTTTCATTTTTTTTATGGGAATCTTTGATTTGCACCTTGAAATTGAAATTTTGATGTGAATTTCCATCGATTTGTTTTTTGAAATCCGAATTTTTTGGGTAATAAAATGGTCCCCCCTCCCACTCACTTCTCATTTCTGATTTTTTGGGTTGAGAGTGAGTTTTGGGTGGGTAGCTCAGTTTTTCAGAATTCTTTAAAGACTTCAAGGCCATTTGACGTTCATATTTTCTTCGAGTTTCTTTGAATTTCTTTAAAGATCTTCGAACTTCCTTTTTGGGTTTTTCTATAAACTTTAAAACTTTTTGGGGTTCTCCATAATTTTAAAACATTATGGCGGAAAGGAGGAAAAAGACCCCCGGAAGGCACTAACTAGATCGCATAGTGAGCCGTGACCTATAGAGCCCTGCTCCCTAAACCCGGTTTAGTAACTGGTTGGTTTGGTTTTGTCTTGTAGGGTCCAAATCGAAAAGCGGTGATGCAGGTGCACTGTGGTGTATGATAGCAAGGGTGACGTCAAATGCTGGGTGGTTGGACAAGATTGAGCCGGTACCCGCTATGATTAGCACTCCAAAGTCATGCCCTTGCACGTATCAGAAAGCCATGTATGAATAGGAAAGGAATGAGATCTTATTGGATGATGAGAACTTGGTCCATGACAGGTGACGGGAGTGAGACATGCGTTAAGAACCCATTTCCCACCAAAATATAGCAAGATTGGTCTTGTGTTGGCCAACTGGTGGGTGGACACTAGTAGGTGCGAGATCCACTAGTGTGACCCACCTGTGAGGGAAACGTGGGTCCCAGCAAGCCCAACTTGGGTGAGCACGTGAATTTCGGGTTCCCATCATAATGAAGTCAAGTGCACCTGATAATGCTGGCTATTTAGGGCGGTATCGCGATTTAATGCGTTTTGGTCCATAAAGGGGAAAAACCAATCAAGCCTTAGTAGATATTTGCAAATCCAAGTATAAATAGCATTTATATCTCTCTCTCTCTCTCTCTCCCATTTATGATTTCAGCAAAAGTTTGGTGAGAAGAGAAAACAAGAGGGAGAAAAGAGGAAGGATAAGAGAACGAAGAGGGAAAAAGGTTTTCCCCCTTGATTCTGAACCGCAACTTACCTTTTCGTCATCAGAATAGTGTCCGTTGCCTTGAGATCTACGTTTTGAGGTAAGTAACGCCATAAACCCTTGGAATATGATGAAAACCTTTTATGTGTGGTCAAATTAAAGAGATAAATAGAAACCTTATGTGATTTCTTTGAAGGTTTGAGGAAGGGAAACCAAGATTTGAAAGTATTTAGTGACATTTTAGGAAAGTGGAATCATAAGTTTTTGGGGTTTCTTAAGCTAAGGTATGATTTTGTTTCCAAAATCCATGATTTAATGTAGATCTATGAATACTCAAGTATATGAAGCCAAAAATGTGTGGGACATGATGTTGGAACAACCCCCATGGGTTCCCAAGAGGTGGGATGAAGGAGAGAAGAAGCTCAGCAAAACCCGCAGAACACTGGTGGGTACCACCAGCAGGTAGTCAAACCCACCAGTGTGACCCCCCAGTCTTACCTGGGCTTTTGGACCAACAGCTAGGTAAGACTGGTGGGTACACAACCTCCTTCACACTATTAAATGCGTCATGACCATATTTTACATCTTTTTATAATTTTGAAATGGACGTATTCAAAATTCCTATCTATGTTAGGTTTCGAGACATTCGTCTTCACTCTGGATCTTACCCGTACTGTGAGTGCATATTTTCCTACAAGAATTGGTAAGTGGGGAGAGGGCATTGATTTTATTTTGGGAGTGTTTATGGCATCTTATTCATTCATATATTATCTTGACGTTATGAATGCCATTCACATGCATATGTTTGACTATAGTTGGATGCATTTAGAAATGAACATGTTGTATCTATGAATTTTCAATTATTTGTTACTTGATGTGAATTTTGAGCATGGATTTATTCATTAATGGTTTATGATGAGGATTTTCCGGATATGTATGAGATTTCTAGAATAGATGTCATAGTCAGCTTGGAAATGAATACATTAGTGCATCGTAGAATGGGACATGAAAGTACTATACTATGCAATCGTACTATCTCATATAGGAGCATGTGGTTAGGATTTAACATTCCCTCATGCTACTACCGTTCCCAATAGGGGTTTAGGTATTGGGTTATCACCGGGGGAAGCACTGGTCAAGGACTACTGTGATGGCTAGAAGCACGCCCGACTGATTATTCGGATAGTCGGTAACTTTGGTGATATATTTAGATGGCCAATTGTATTTCTTTTATTTTCTACTGTGGTTTGGCCACGATTTATATTTTTCCTGTGGTTCGGCCATGATTTATATTTCTACTATGGTTCGGCCACGATTAACTTTTTCGAGTGCTCATAGCTGGCCTTCTCTGACAACCCTATAGGCATAACGCAGGATGAGGAATGTGTCACGTACCCGGACCATACGAGCACTGTGGTTATGACTAGCACGTAACCTATAACTTAGTAATGTTGCTTAGGTGAATAGGATTAAATGAATCATATGCATATAGTATCATTTGAATTGCAATTGATTGTGTGAGTTTGTTTTCGTTTACTGAACTAGTGAGCTCACCCTGTGTGTACACAACTTTTTAGATATTTTACCGATTTTTCAATAGAGGGACACATGCTAGGGTCCACCGATGAACCTCCAGTGGGGGATTGGTAGGCCCCTGAAGAATTTGATCATAGAGATGGATGCCCATGTGAGAATTTTGTTGTGGGGCAACAGTAGATATCACCATTCATAGTTCTTCTTTTTTATTCTTTTGGGTATATTCCCCCTTTTGTGCTCTCGATAGTTAAATTGTTATTTTTTGTATATTTATCATGCCTACGGGCCCACATATAAATATACTATGTATAAAAATTTGGGTATTAAGAGTATATAGGGATTTACATGTATTTATACATGATAAGACTTCCACTGAAGCTATATTATTATATTTCCATGTACATGTGGCTTACTGTGTTGTGGTTACTGTATTAGATGATCCTAGTGGTTTTGGGATACCCGGAGGGAACTCGGTCATTGGTTTGGTTCTATGTGAATGGGGTATGACAACGATGGTATCAAAGCGTAATGCTCTAATCACACACAGCTTCCAAGATTAAACCCTGTAGAGCCTATAATAGGATTGGGGTTGGAAAAAACATAAAAGACATCACATAAAAACTGAATTTACTTAAAACTTAAAAATTTTCACCATGATGCATTCATAAAAAGAAGAGTACCAAAAGGTTCCATACAAAAGAGAGTTTATATAACAAAAGATAGATTACACAATAAGAGAGGGAAAAGAAGAATTAGAGCAAAAGAAAAGAAGATAGTTTTCCAAACCAACAATCACATAAAAGAGTCATTCCAAACAAGCTGTACCCCTACTCAATCATCATCTAGATCAATAACCTCTCCTTCTTGAGACCTAGAGTTGACATGCAGGCGGCATTTATAGTAGTTAAAGCGGTAGTTCACCAAATCCGCCTCCTCCTGAAGGTGTTTTAGGCTTGCTGCTATGTCCTTGGAGGCTGAGTATACTGCATCACCTAGTCATCTATCTCCATAGGCATACTCACCTGAACCTCCTGAAGAGTCTTCTCTCGGGTTATGCTCTTCTCTTGTCTCTCCAGAATCCGCTTCTGACTGGCCTGTAGTGCCGTCAGCCTGTCCAACATACCTTGGAAGTCAAAAGCCCCACCTGGAGATGGCGGTGCTACATCAATAGGGACCTTCTCCTCAAATTCCTCTTCCTCCTCTGCCTTGAGCACATAGTCAACATCCTCCTCCTCATCAATCTCCTCTTAATTAGCATCCCCCATTGCGGCCTCTACTAGATCATACAACTCCATCTTATGTAAAATACCCTGGGAGAATCTATCCGATGGGGACCTTCCCTCCTCACCCTGTAAGTCCACTTGGAAATACTTAAATATTTTGGTGAGGGACTGGGCGTAAGGATAGTTACCATTAGATGGGTGTGTTATATGGTACTCTATGGTCTTCATAATAACAAATGGGAGGCAGATGCGAGAATCATCCTCCAGAGCCATGGAGATGCAGTAGGCTATAAATGTGCCCATAAAGCTCACCTGGTTTCGGTGACCGACCCTGGGAAGCAGGTTGAACTTGACTAGGCAGCTGAAGACCTAGACTACTAGGATGAATGTTGTCTCCTATTCGGGATGAACTGCACGGCCACTTATGGTCTCGTAATGTGACTCTAGAATGTTTGGCTCATGTGGGGGCCTAAGTCCTTGCCCCTAGGTGGGCAGTAGTACCAAGTACCCTCCATAGAGATGCCTAGAATCCCCGCCAGTAGCCCAATGGGAAGTCGGATGTCCCATCCCTTTACCCTGCTAGTAAGGGTATACATCTGATCATTAAACGACACCTCCGGCCAAGGGAGGTGAATTTCTCGAGCATCTGAACCTAAGAAAAGTCCTCTACCACCATAGTCTTCTCCATAAGAATGGCCCTCTTGGAGAAGGTAGACTAGGAAAGTGTAGCCTTAAGACTATGGAATATTCTCTCATTGTAATCCTCCGGGTCCACAGGAACACTCCTCTTAGCCCGGGTGCGAGGAGTAGAAGAAATATGTCTACACCCCTCCTCTTTCTACCAAGAGCATTTCTACCCCTGGAAGAAGAGGCAGCCCCCTTGCCCTTGAGAGAAGACATTCTGCAAAATCCATGAGAAAAACAAGAGAAACTGATAAGATTTCAACAGGAAATTGTAAAAGCAAGGGATGAAAAAGAATCAAAGTAACAAGGTCATTAGGAGGAAAATTAATGGGAATGACACTCATATTAGGTACATGGTATGGGAAATGTATATTGAATAACAAATAAAAGGAGAAGACCCCTTTAGTGCAATGCCATAGTCATACTGTGATCACATATGAATGGTAAGTTGACAAAAACCATATATTGACAAGTGAACATCATAGAGTCATGATACATTGATGCATTATACAAATAAAAGACAAGAAATGAAAAGCATTTACCTAAGGCAGAGATTCATACAAATGCCAAAGTTAGCATCAATCCAAGACATTGACAGACTTCCAAGAGAAGGAGAAAGGGGGGAATTCATAAAGTAGGACATAAACCAAGGATATTCATAGCATGGATGGAACTTCGGTAGTAATATGTAAAGGAGGATTCAATTTCGTACAAGTATACATATCTTAACATATTTAAGGTCAAAACAAGGGAAAACCCCCAAATTTCTCAAGAAACCTAACCTAGGATGGTGACATCCTCACCTCTATTATGCAACCAAATGTGAATTGATAGGTTCATTGGAACATACATTGTGCAAGGGAAAAAAAAAGAGAAAATGGGAAAAACCCTAAAACAGCAAAAAAAATTGGAAAAATAGGGTTAAACAATCCATGGAAATGACAATGTGACGAATGAAGAAGAGAATCATGGGCAAATAGGTACCTTCATGCCACATTCTCACTAGTTTGGAGAAATCAAAAGAAAAATGAATTTAAAGGATGTATAACATGAGCAAACGAAATACCATAGTTCAAAAGAGAGAGTGAAGAAGAGAAACACTTACTTGAGGATTTGAAGTTGAGATTGGACGTTTCAATCTAAATGGAAGGGAGTAGGATGCTTGGTAAAAACTTCTAGACCTTCTCTTGTCGGCTTGAGCGATTTGGAGAAGGGAGGGAAAATAGAGAAATAAGAATGTTTAAAAATGAGGGCTTTTTCCCCTCATAAAATTTTCATGCGCGCGACCGGTGGGTCGCCATCGGCGGGTCCTAAACCCAGTCCACCAGCCATTCTAACCCGTCAGTGTGGGTTTTTAGGCCAAAGTGTCCCAAAATTTGTGAATTTGTTCCCTAAGCCTATTAGACCCCAGTTTCGCATGGATTATGGGTTGTTATACATTAAATTTTGGAACAAGCTTATGTGGGGTGATTATATTACTATATGGAAATCAATGCTTGGATGCATGCTATGATGATGGAATTTGTTATGATGATGTGATTAGAGGCATGATGTGCATTTGATTTTGTGCTAACATGTGATAAATGTGGCACTGCATCTTGGTACGCACTAGATCCAGTAGTAGTGCACGAGGAGCCCCACATGATCCCATCCTATCGGACGACCACCTAATCCTCAAGGTCCTCGACCACGGGTGGGCCCTAGATGGGAAGAGGTAATTGAGGGCCCACCTACACATGAAATCCCGTATGCTTCTCCCATTGTCACTCCAAATGATGTTGCAACTGTTATTCAACAGTCGCAACAGGCATTTCAGCAGTAGTTACTTCAGTAGCAGTAAACCTTTATGAATGTTGTGCACCAATAGTTGAACCCTATACAAATGGGTCAACACCCCTGTGGGGTACCTTTCCCACAAGATCCTCCTATTGTGCCATGTGCCGAAGTTCAACCAAGGGTGCATCTCCTTGAGCACCACTGGTAGATACACAAGGGAGTGCACCACCTACAGTACCACCACAAGACCAACCAGGGGGTACACCACCTGTAGAGCCCTACTCTTTAAACCCAGTTTATTGGCCGGTTGGTTTGATTTGTCTTTCAGGGTATGAATCGAAAAGGGTCGATGCTTGTGCCCTATGGTATATGATAGTAAGGGTGACGTCAAATGTGGGGTGGCCAGCCTAGATTGAGCCAGTAGCCGATGTGATTTGCACACCTAAGCCGTGCCCTTGCACGTATCACCAAACCTTGTACGAATAGGAAAGGTATGTCATCATGTTGAATGATGAGAACTTAGTCCACAACAAATGGCGAGAGCGAGATACATGTTAAGATTCCATTTCCCTCCAAAATACAACAAGGTTGGCTTGTTTTGGCCAACTAATGGGTGTCACTACTAGGTGCGAGACCCACCAGTGTGACCCACCTGTTGGGGTAACATGGGCCCCAGCATGCCCAACTTGGGTGAGTACGTGTATTTTCACCTCCTCTTCGTAATGGGGTCTCGTATGCCCAACAATGTTGGTTATTTTGGCTGGAATCATGATTAAATGCATTTTGGTTCATAAAGAGGCAAACCAAATAGGCCTTAGAAGACATTTATGAGCCAAGGTATAAATAACATTTATGTCCTTCTCTCTCTCCCATTTATGATTTTCAGCAAAGGTTGGTGAAGGAAGTAAAGAAGAGGGAGAAAAGAGGAAGAAGAAGAGAAGGAAGAGGGTGGAAGGTTCCCCCTTGGATTCCGGAGCCACGAGTTACCTTTTTGTTGTCGGAATAGTGTTCGATGCTTTGAGATCTACGTTTGGAGGTAAGTACGGCCATAAACCCTTAAAATGTGATGAAACCCTTTTGTGTGTGGTTGAATCTAGGAGGTAATAGAACCCTTGTGTGCTTTCCTGGAAGGTTTGAGGAAGGGAAACAGAGATTTGAAGTTATTGAGGTGACATTTTGAGTAAGAAAGGAGGATCTAAAGTTTTGGGGTTTTTTGAGCTAAGGTATGATTTCATCCCCCAAACCTTGATGATAACTTAGGTCCATGGAATAATCAAGTAAATGAAGCTTAGAATGTGTGGGGAATAAAGTGGGAACAACCCGTTGGGTTCTCAAGAGAAGAAAGGAAGAAAGGAAGAAAGGAAGAAAGGAAGAAGAACAGCAAAACCCAATGAACACGGGTCGGTAGCATCGACGGGTAGTCAGACCCACCAGTGTGACCCCCCAGTCTCACTTGGGCTTCTGGTCCAATCGATGGGTAAGACCGGTGGGTACCATGACCCACTGGTCTTTCCTAGGCCTATTAACGAGTAGAACCGGTGGGTACCATACCCACTAGTCTCGCTAGTGCTTCTGAGTCTATCGACGAGTAGGACCAGTGGGTACCAAACCCATCGGTAGCACCCACCGGTTCCCCCTCGACTTACCGGAAGGTAGGATTGGTGGTTACCGGACCCACCAGTATGACCCACCGGTCTATGTCTATGTGGTGTTTGCCTGAGCAGTTTGCACAAGTGGGTTCACCTACCCACCTGTATGACCTATGTATAGCCTAAATGAGCTCCGATGGAACTCAAACTCACCGATAACTTTCTTCACCCTATTATATGCATTGTGACCATATCATACGTCATTTCATAATTTCAAAATGGACATGTTCTAAATTCCTAACTGTGTTAGGTTTCAAGACACTTGTCTTCACTCTGGATATTACCCATACCATGAGTGCGTATTCTCCTACAAGAATAGGTAAGTGGGAAGAGGACTTTGATTTTATTTTGGGAGTGTTTTTGGCATCTTATTCATACATATATTAACTTGATATTTCAAATGCCATTCGAATGGGTAAGTCGACTTGGAAACGAATGCATTGGTACACCATTGTATGGGACACGGAAGTACTTTGCAGTCATACTATCTCATATAGGAGCATGTGGTTAGGATTTCACATTCTCTTATGCTACGACCCTTCCCAACAGGGGTTTACATGCTGGGTTATCACTGGGGGGAAGCATCGATCATGAACCGCCGTTTTGGTTAGAAGTACGCCTAGCTGATCATTAGGATAGTTGGAAACCTTGGTGATACATTTAAAGGGCCAATCGTACTGTTTTTAGTTTCTGCTGGGGTTCAGCCACGATTTACATTTCTTCTGTGGTTTGACCACGATTTACTTTTTTGAGTGCTCGCAATTGACCTTCTCTAACAACCCTATGGGCATATTATGGGATGGAGGATGTGTCTCGTACTTGGGGCATATGTGTTGTGGTTGTGAGTAGTATGCAACCTATAACCTAATAATGATGGCTTAGGTGAAATAGGTTTAAAATGAATCTTATACATATAGTACCATTTTGAATTGCAATTGCTTGTGTGAGTCTTTCAATGTACTGAGCTAGTGAGCTAACCCCTCGTGTATACACCTTTTTAGATGATTATCCAGGCTACTCAGTAGAGGAACTCATGTCGGGTCCCATTGATGAAACCCAGTGGGGGATTGATGGGTCCCAAAAGAATTCGACCACTGTGATGGTTGCCTATGCGAGAACTATGTTGCGGGGCAACAATAGCAAACTCTATTTACAGTTCTCTTTTGATTCTTTAGTATACTTCCCCTTTTGTGCTCTTGATAGTTAAATTTCTATTTCTTATGTAAATATCATGCCTACAGGCCCACATATAAATACACTATGTATAACAATTTGGGTATCAAGATTATATGGGGATTTACAGGTATTTATATACAACAAGACTTCCACTGAATTACATCTTATATTCCACATTACTCTTGGCTTGTTGTGTTATGGTTACTGTATCAGATGATCCTAGTGGTTTTTGGGTTACCCGGAGGGAACTCGATCACCGGTCCGGTTCTATATGAACGGGGTGTGACAATGGTGGTATCAGAGCAACATGCTCTAATCACACACAACTTACAAGATTAAATCCTATAGAATCTATAATAAGACAAAGGGTTGGGAAAAACTTAAAAGACATCACATAAAGCTTGAAAGTACAGGAAACTTAAAAATTTTGCCATGATGCATTGGTCATAATAGTTGAACCGGTGGTTGACTTAAAAGAGGTGATTGACTTAGTTGATATTGAGGCAATGGTCATAATAGTTGAACCGGTGGTTCACCAAATCCACCCCCTCTTGAAGGTGTTTCAGGTTCGTTGCTATGTCCTTGGAGGCTGAATACACTGTATTATCTAGGTCATCCACCTCCATGCCCACATGCCCGAAGGACCTCTCAATAGCCTTCTCTTGGGCAATGCACTGCTCCTGATTTTTCAAGAGCATCTTCTGACCTTCCTAGAGTGTCTTCAGCCTATCCAACATGCCTTGAAAGTTAAAGGCCCCACTTGAAGATGGTGGAGCCACATTGATGGGGACTTCATCCTTCATCACCTCATCCACCTCCTCTGCCTTAGGGATATAGTCTTCATCATCCTCCTCATCCTCCTGAGCTGCCTCTCCCATTGTGGCTCCATCAAATTAAAAAACAATTATATGTGAAATTCAGCAAGTACGAGTTTTGGCTAAAGCAAATTAGATTCTTAGGACACATAGTGTCTGAGAATGGGATCGAGGTTGACCCGGGAAAAGTAAAAGCAGTAGTGGAGTGGGAAGCACCCAAGAATGCTACGAAGATTGGAAGTTTCTTCGGATTAGCAGACTATTACCGACATTTAATCAAGAATTTCTCTTGAACCGCTCTAATGACCAACTTGACCAAAAAGGGAGTGAAGTTTGAATGGTCTAAGGACTACGAAGACAGTTTCCAAGAGTTGAAGAGTCGATTGGTGTCAGCCCTAGTGTTAACAATTCTAGAAGGCATAGGTGGTATGAAAGTCTACACTGATGCTTCTAGAATTGGTTTAGGTTACGTTCTCATGCAACATGGTAAGGTAGTGGTGTATGCATCTAGGCAATTGAAGAAGTATGAGAAGACCTACCCTACTCATGATTTGGAGCTAACGACAGTTATCTTTGCCTCGAAGATTTGGTGCCCATTACTTGTATGGGGAGAAGTGATAAATATTCAGTGATCACAAAAGTCTCAAGTACTTCTTCACCGAAAGGGGTCTGAACATGAGACAGAGGAGATGGCTGTAGCTCATGAAAGATTATGACTGTGACATACAATGTCATCCAGGTATGGCTACTGTGGTGGTGGATGCATTGAGCTGGAAAGCTCAGATTGTATCACTTGCTTATTTGGCCACACCAGCCCATAACTTAAACCAGAGGCCATATTGATGGATGAAGTCATTTTAAATAAATGAGTGACCTTAGAGTTAGATCAGCAATCAAATAGTATTAAGCAGCTGACCTTATCTCTTGTGGCCCTACAAGTGCAGCCATCTATCAGACATGAGGTGATTATGAAGCAACCCTTGGAGGCTTGAGTGTGAAAAACCAAAGGGGGGGTATTTATAGAATTTTTGGGCCAATGGGCTGGAAATGGGGATTTCCTTAGCCAATGGGGTGAAAGATGAATTTCCTTGGCCAATGGGTTGAAAAGATGCTTTCTTATCCAATAAGTTGAAAAGATGATTTCTTGGCCAATGGGGTGAAGGAAGTGATTTTTTGGCCAAAGGAGATAAAAGGTTTCTTTTTTTCCCAATGGAGTGAAAATGATGCTTTTTTTGCCAGTGGGAGGTCACGGAGTAGGGTACGCTAGCAGGGGTGTGGAGTTCCCAAGCAGGTAAAGAGAGAATCCCATCCAAAATCCGGTCATCGGAGTAAGGGTGTCAGTCACTGGGGGGAGCTCGCAGGCGAGTGCGGAGCCGCATAATAGGAGGGCGGGGCCATTCACAGCAGGGTGGGGCCTCACGCAAGGGGGACGGGGCCACACGCAAGGGGGATGGGGCCGTATGTAGGGGGATGAGGCCGCATGTAGGTGGGAGGGGTCACACATAGGAGGACGGGGCCACTCGCAAGGGGGCTACATGCAAGTGGGTGGGGTCACATGTAGGTGGGCGGGGCCGTGTGTAGGTGGACTGGGCCACAGGCAGGTGGCTGGGGCCACGTGCAGGTGGATTGGGCGGCATGCAAGTGGGGGGGTTTTGTATAGGTGGGACAGGGCGGGGGTGCATGAAAGGGGTAGAGGCACGTGTAGGGGGGCTGGGACATATACAGTGGGCGGGGGCACTTGCATGGGGGGCGCAGGGCATGTGCAGGGGGTGGGGACACGTGAGGCTAAGTGTGGGTATGCATGGTGCTCACATGGGCAGGGTTTGGGTATTCATGGCTAGGTGTGGGTATGCCTTGTGCTCGCACGGGTGGGGTTTGGGTGCTTGCAAGGACGACATTTGGGTCCTCGTGGCTAGGAGTGGGTGTGCATGCTCTTTCTTCTGTGAATGATTACGGGAGATCTGACAGTCCGATTTTGACATACTATATATCATTGGAATCATGATTTGGAATACTATCCATCCGTACGGTCACTTTGGACCTGATTGCTTTGTATATGAGAAGTCATAATTGGACTCTTCTTTTCTCTCGCATAGGGTTTCTAGGGTTTTTGGGTTTTTGGGTGAGTATGAAATGTTTTAGGGTTGGGTTACCTTAGTCAGTTGTCATCTCTATCTATTGGAAGCGAGAGGTCACATGCACAATCCGTGGGAGGGTGACAAAATTGGGCGTCTATAGAATGCCGCTCTTTAGCCAAGGCCTGTGCCAATAGCCGAAGGGCAAAGAAAAGAATGACCACATTTTGTCACCCGAAGCATGTACTGCCATTATCTTGCTCAACAATGACAGAGTTGAAAATTCAACAGGTAATGTTTTTAACTACTCACAATTTAGGATCTTACCTGGGTCGTCGATTATAGGAAAAAAATTCACTGCTCTTTCAATCTTGCAAAAGACGTTAGTACTTGATTCTTGACTTTCTTAGGCTGGGTTTCCATGTGCCAGTCTAGGGGATTTGGGGTTGTCGATTATAGGAAAGAAATTTGCTACTCTTTCAATCATGCAAAAGATGTTAGTACTTGATTCTTGACCTTCCTAGGCTGGGCTTCCATGTGCCAGTCTAGGGGATCCAGGGCTATCGATTCCAAGGCTAGGATTCCATGTGCAGTCTAAGGGATCCGAGGCTGTCGATTCCTAGGTTGGGCTTCCATCTGCCAGTCTAATGGATTGGTCTTAAGCCACTTGGACTGTAGGACCGCCTTTCTCCATCTTGTCTCCCTAGGTTGGGTCACTTGGAACAGTCTAGGCAAATTGGTTTTAGGCCATTTGGACCGTGGGATCGGCTATCTTGGTTTTGGCAAATACATTGAAGTTGGACCCCTTCGGCTGATTCAATGGGATTAGGCCAACTGGGGTTCGATCAATGATTCCTTCTTCCTTGATTCTTGTTCTTTCATCTATGATTTTGATTCTTGAATTTGGAGCTTTGAATTGGAATCTTGATTTGCTTTTGACTTGAATTTGATTTGAATTTTGTAATTTTGCATTTGACTTGAATTTGATTTAAATTTTGGGATTTTGAATTTGATTTGAATTTTTCATTTTTTGGTGGGAATCCATGATTTGCACCTTGAAATTGAAATTTTGATGGGAATTTCCATCGATTTGTTTTTTGAAATCCGAATTTTTTGGGTAATAAAATGGTTCCCCCCTCCCACTCACTTCTAATTTCTGATTTTTTGGGTTGAGAGTGAGTTTTGGGTGGGTAGCTCAGTTTTTCAGAATTCTTTGAAGACTTCAAGGCCATTTGAAGTTCTTCATATTTTCTTCGAGTTTCTTTGAATTTCTTTAAAGATCTTCGAACTTCCTTTTTGGGCTTTTCTTTAAATTTTTTAACTTTTTGGGGTTCTCCATAATTTTAAAACATTATGGCAGAAAGGAGGAATTAGACCCCCGGAAGGCGCTAACTAGATGGCATAGCGAGCTGTGACTTAGAGAGCCCTGCTCCCTAAACCCGGTTTAGTAACTGGTTGGTTTGGTTTGGTCTTGCAGGGTCCGAATCGGAAAGCGGTGATGCAGGTGCACTGTGGTGTATGACAACATGGGTGACGTCAAATGCAGGGTGGTTGGACAAGATTGAGCCAGTGCCCGCTATGATTAGCACTCCAAAGTCATGCCCTTGCACGTATAAAAAATCCATGTATGAATAGGAAAGGTATGAGATCTTATTGGATGATGAGAACTTGGTCCATGACAGGTGATGGGAGTGAGACATGTGTTAAGAACCCATTTCCCACCAAAATACAGCAAGATTGGTCATATGTTGGCCAACTGGTGGGTGGTCACTAGTTGGTGTGAGATCCACTAGTGTGACCCACCTGTGAGGGAAACGTGGGTCCCAGTTAGCCCAACTTGGGTGAGCACGTGTATTTCGGGTTCCCATCGTAATGAAGTCAAGTGCGCCTAATAATACTGGCTATTTAGGGCGGTATTGCGATTTAATGCATTTTGGTCCATAAAGGGGAAAAACCAATCAAGCCTTAGTAGATATTTACAAATCCAAGTATAAATAGCATTTATGTTTCTCTCTCTCTCCCATTTATGATTTCAGCAAAAGTTTGGTGAGAAGAGTAAACAAGAGGGAGAAAAGAGGAAGGAGAAGAGAAGGAAGAGGGAAGAAGGTTTTCCCCCTTGATTTCTGAAGCCACAACTTACCTTTTCGTCATCAGAAAAGTGTCCGGTGCCTTGAGATCTACGTTTTGAGGTAAGTAACGCCATAAACCCTTAGAATATGATGAAACCCTTTTGTGTGTGGTCAAATTAAAGAAATAATAGAAACCTTATGTGATTTCTTTGAAGGTTTGAGGAAGGGAAACCAAGATTTTAAAGTATTTGGTGACATTTTGAGGAAAGTGGAATCATATGTTTTTGGGGTTCTTAAGCTAAGGTTTGATTTTGTTTCCAAAATCCTTGATTTAACATAGATCTATGAATACTCAAGTATATGAAGCCAAAAATGTGTGGGACATGATGTTGGAATAACCCCCATGGGTTCCCAAGAGGTGGGATGAAGGAGAGAAGAAGCTCAGCAAAACCCACAGAACACTAGTGGGTAACACCAGCGGGTAGTCAAACCCACCAGTGTGACCCCCCAGTCTTACCTGGGCTTCTGGACCAACAGCTGGGTAAGACTAGTGGGTACACAACCTCCTTCACACTATTAAATGCGTAATGACCATATTTTTCATCTTTTTATAATTTTGAAATGGATGTATTCTAAATTCCTATCTGTGTTAGGTTTCGAGATATTCGTCTTCACTCTGGATCTTACTGGTACCGTGAGTGAATATTCTCCAACAAGAATAGGTAAGTGGGGAGAGGGTATTGATTTTATTTTGGGAGTGTTTATGGAATCTTATTCATTCATATATTATCTTGACATTACGATTGCCATTCACATGCATATGTTTGACAATTGTTGCATTTAGAAATGAACATGTTGTATCTATGAATTTCCAATTATTTGTTACTTGATGTGAATCTTGAGCATGGATTTATTCATTAATGGATTATGATGAGGATTTTTCGAACATGTATGAGATTTCTAGAATAGATGTCGTAGTCAGCTTGGAAACGAATGCATTGGTACACCGTAGAATGGGACATGAAAGTACTATACTATGCAATCATACTATCTCATATAGGAGCATGTGGTTAGGATTTAACATTCCCTCATGCTACTGCCATTTCCAATAGGGGTTTAGGTGTTGGGTTATCACTGGGGGAAGCACTGGTGGAGGACCACTGTGGTGGTTAGAAGCACACCCGATTGATTAATAGGACAGTCGATAACTTTGGTGATATATTCAGATGGCCAATTGTATTTCTTTTATTTTCTACCGTGGTTTGGCCATGATTTATATTTTTGCTGTGGTTCGGCCATGATTTATATTTCTACTATGGTTTGGCCACGATTTACTTTTTCGAGTGCTCATAGCTGGCCTTCTCTAACAACCCTATAGGCATAACGCGGGATGAGGAACGTGTCACGTACCCGGGCCATACACGCACTGTGGTTATGAGTAGCATGTAACCTATAACTTAGTAATATTGCTAAGGTGAATAGGATTAAATGAATCATATTCATATAGTATCATTTGAATTGCAATTGATTGTGTGAGTTCGTTTTCATTTACTGAACTAGTGAGCTCACCCCTCGTGTACACGCCTTTTTAGATATTTTACCGATTTTCCAAAAGAGGGACACATGCCAGGGTCCACCGATAAACCTCCAGTAGGGAATTGGTGGGTCCCTGAAGAATTTGATCACTAAGATGGATGCCTATGCAAGAATTTTGTTGCGGGGCAATAGTAGATATCTGTTGTAACTCAGAAGTCACTGAGAGGGGGGTGAATCAATGAGTCCAATTCCGATCCCCAAAAACTTGTCTGATGTCTGGCCAAGAAAAACCTGATATACCTGTCCCTATTTGCACACAGTCGTATGCACACTCAACCTCTCATAGGCACTTCCAAGTATGCACACCCATTCCACATTCCACGCACTTCAATATAAAATGCAAACAACAAGCACCCACAACACAGGGTTTTTACGAGGTTCGGCAATTTTCCTACATCCCCGGAGTAGTGCCTGTAAAGGCTTCGTACCTACTCAACACTACTTTTGACTGCACCCACAGTCGGGAGCACCCACACCCAATTTTCTCAAGCCAAAGCTGAGATGGCACTCGTAGTGCCGATACAATGTGTAGCACCCACTACACGGGAGCACCCACTCCCGGTGCTTAGCACCCACTAAGCACATAATAAATAATACAATTAAATTGGGCTTATATCAATGCCCTACAGTCAAGCTTTGCCTAGCATATGCATCCACAATTAGCTAGCATGGTTACAGTTCATCCACAACTAACCTAGCATGTATACATTCATCCACAACTAACCCTAACATACATACATACATGTAATGTAAAATCAAAGGTTAGAGAATCTCACAACCGATTGCCTGGGATGACTGGAAACTTGTACTGACAAGTTTGGTGTTCACACCTTCTCTCTCATTGGATTCTTGCTCTTCAAAGCAAACACATCCTTGCTTTCTTCTCTTCTTCCTTGGCTTTAAGTTAATGTACCATTAACACACTTCAACCACCTCTTTTCCCTCTTTTAATGGCCTAAGAACATTTATCATCAAGAATGTATGTTCATTCAAGGACCAACAAAGAGGGGAAAGCTTCTCCTACCAAAACCGTAGCCTTTCTTCACTCAAACCTCATATTTCTTTCTTCCATGGTGTAGGTATTAAAAAAAGGAAGAAGCTACAACTTGGTTCACCCAAATCCGAGTTAAAATGAGGGAGATATGACCATTTGAAATTGGAGCAATGAGATAGCCAGAAATGAAATCTTCGTAGGGGTGGCGTAGGCTACACCGGCGGCGCGCACAACAGGGGCGAAATCTGACCATAGATCTCATATAAAGATCTTATAATCCAAGCCGTCCGATTAAACCAACGGACAATAGATCCAAACTGTTAGATTTGAATCTCGATGATGTCATCATGACGTAGGCGCTGACATCGTTAGAAGTGTTGTCGATCTATGATTGGTTGCTTTTCCGGATTTTAAGGGAGCTTGTCTCCCACTCACAAAAGTGAAAAGGCTTATTGATCGTTGGATCCGAATCCTCCATGTTGGCTTTAATATGATTTCATGAGATCATTAAGATTAGAATCTTCTTTATATCTTCTATACACGCGCGAAACACACTAACATACTTTGATAAGGTGTAGCGCCAGTGCATCAAGAATTATGCACCTAACCAATAAAATCCTATGCGCAAGCATCTATCTCGTCCATATCAGCCCAAAATCTCAGCAACCTTTGGATGGGCATCAAGCCTACATGGTCGAATCTTGACCATCCATTTCACTTCCCCTTACTCCTCTTTATTACAATCAAGCCCCTGCCTCCATATATTTCAGTGCTTAAAGACCCCTTGCAACTCAGACCTTCAAAATCTTGAAATTACACAAAAATCCTTCAAATTTCAAAAATAAATTCCGAAAAATCCACCCAACACCAAGAGCAACTGATGGATTTTTGGTTTGGATTTTCAAACCGACTTTACGGAAACACTTATAACTTTTTCATACGATATCCAATCGAGATGAAACAAAGTTTGTTGGAATCATAACTGGATGTTCTACGACTTTTCAGAAGACTCAATCATCTGAATCATCCATGTAAAAAGATCAAAATGCCCCTACACCTTTTCAATGACGTATCTTTCTCATACGGAATCCGAACGAGATGAAATTAGAACCGTTGGAAAGATTATATTTTTGTCGTATTGTTACATGGAGAACACCTCCTTTAAAAAATTCATCTTCAATTCTGAAACTTCCCTCGACTGCCACAAATGCCGTAACTTCTTCATACGGTATCAGAATGCGATAAAATCAGATGCACTAGACTAGATAAATTACAATCTATATTTTTTATGAAGAAAAGATCTTCCAAAAATATCATTTTCACTGCCAAAAATGCCCCCGATCGTAAATAGGTCAATTTTACCAGTTTTGACCCAGAAACCCGCACCGCCTATTAATGATGTATTAAACCACTCCATGCATACCAAGCTGCTCTGTTATCTCATCGATGACACTGGACACTACCATGTCATCATTTTCATCCATGTCATCCAAACTGGCCATGTCATCACCGCCACGTGGCTAAGTTGCCAACAAGGACAACTATAAAATAACAATCTCCCCCTTTGGAGTTGTTGGCAACCACCTTATCACTAATACACTCTAAAGCTCCGATGAGTAACTCTCTCCCCCTTTGACAACAAGTACAAAGGGTGGAACCAATGGATTCCCCCTGAGTCCAATATGGGGTTAGCAACATCAAGCAACTTGCTCCCCCTCTTCCAATGCTACTAGTGCTTTGGAAGAACCACCACTCCCAGCTTCTGTCTGAGGAACTCAAACTGATCTTTGGGAAGCGGTTTAGTGAAGATATCAGCCACCTGCTCTGCTGTGGGAACAAACTCCATCCTTACTTCACCTTCCATCACCTTGTCTCTTAAGAAATGATACCGGATAGCAATGTGCTTCGTTCTAGAATGCATCACCGGGTTCTTGGAGATATTGATAGCACTAGTATTGTCACAATATAGTGGCACTACCTGCTCAACCTCCACACTCAAATCCTTCAACATCTGCTTCATCCACAACACTTGTGTACAACAAGATGTAGCTGCAATGTATTCTGCCTCTGCAGTTGAAAGAGAGACTGACTCTTGCTTCTTACTATGCCATGCCACCAAGCTGCTCCCCAAATAGAATGCACCACCACTGGTGCTCTTCCTGTCATCTACACATCCGGCCCAATCTGCATCTGAAAAAGCTGACAAACTAAAGCTCTTGACTTTCGGATACCATAACCCAAACTCACTAGTCCCTTTCAGATATCTGAAAATTCTCTTCACTGCTGCCACATGTGTCTCTTTTGGTCCTGCTTGAAATCTGGCTACCATGCACACAGCTTGTAAGATGTCAGGCCTACTAGCTGTCAGATATAATAGGCTACCAATCATTGACCTATACGAGGTGTGGTCAATTGATGGAGAGTCATCTTCCTTGCTCAACTTACACCCAGTCATCATAGGTGTACTAACTGGCTTGCAATCCTCCATGGTGAATCTCTTTAACATCTCCCTCACATATTTGGACTGAGATATGAAGATACCTTCTTTCTTTTGATTGATCTGCAGACCCAAGAAGAATGATAGTTCACCCAACATGGACATTTCAAACTCATCTTGCATCCTCATTGCAAAATCTTTGCACAACTCATCTTTGTGACCCCCAAAGATGATATCATCTACATACACAACCACCACAAGCTGACTGCTTTCTTCAGTTCTGATGTAGAGATTACTGTCCACTAAGCCTTTCTTGAAACCCAACTTGCACAAGTAAGAGTCCAATTTGGAGTACCATGCCCTTGGAGCTTGTTTCAAACCATACAATGCCTTCTTCAATCTGCACACAAGAGTGGGGTCCTCGCTCAGCTGAAACCCATCAGGCTGCTCTATGTAAACCTCCTCTTCCAAGTTTCCATTTAGAAAAGCTGATTTGACATCCATTTGATAGACCTTGAACCCCTTGTACACTGACAAAGCCAAGAACATTCTGATAGCCTCAAGTCTTGCCACTGGAGCAAAAGTTTCCTCAAAATCAATGCCTTCCACTTGAGCATATCCTTTGCATACAAGTCTTGCTTTGTTCCTCACCACTTGACCATCTTCATTGAGTTTATTTCTGAAAACCCATTTAGTACCAATTACATTCTTGTCAACTGGCCTAGGGACTAGATCCCAAGTGTGATTCCTCTCTATTTGATCAAGTTCTTCATTCATGGCCTTCATCCAACTCTCATCATTGCTTGCCTCATCAACAGTTTTTGGTTCAATCTTCGAAAGAAGAGAGTATGTGTTGGTCTTCATTCTTCTAGTCTGAACACCTACAGTGGGGTCACTAATGATTAACTCATCTGTTTTCTGTTGATCAACTCTGTTGTGTCTCCTCTGCTCATCTGAATCTACCTCATCCTGTTCAACATCAATCTCATTTTTGCTTTTGGGTCTACTATCAACCAGGTCATTCTCATCATCAAGATCTTCAAATTCTGGAAGTTCATTTCCTGAGCCTGAAGGAATATCCCTTTTTTCATCAACTGTGACATCAGCACTCTCTACAATTTTTCCAAGTCTGATGTTATAGCATCTATAGGCCTTACTTGAAGTAGAATAACCTAAAAATATACCTTCATCAGCCCTATCATCAAACTTACCCAAATCTTGGGTTGTGTTCTTGATATAACACTTGCTACCACAGACCTTGAAGTGTCTTGCTGTAGCCCTTCTTCCAAACCAAATTTCATATGGAGTCTTGCTTTCATGAGGTCTCAACATACATCTGTTATGGATGTACACTGCAGTTAGAACTGCCTCCTTCCAGAACTTTTTACCCATGTCATTCTCTGCCAACATTGTTCTAGCCATGTCTTGCACTGTTCTATTCTTTCTCTCTGCAACACCATTCTGTTGGGGTGTTCTTGGAGCTGAAGTTTGTTTTCTGATACCATGCTCATAGCAGTATTCTTCAAAATCATCCCAACTGTACTCACCTCCTCTGTCAGATCTCAGACACTTTATCTTCTTCCCTATCTGATTCTCAACTTGCTTCTTAAAGATCTTAAATCTTTCTAAAGCCTCTGACTTATGTTTCAAGAACATCACCCACACCATTGTTGAATGATCATCAACAAACAACATGATGTATCTCTCTCCTGAGGTGCTAGGTGTCCTCATAGGACCACATAGGTCTGTGTGAATCAACTGCAATGGAGAACTGGAATAATACTTCTTAGACTTGTAGGAGATTCTGGTTTGCTTTCCCTTTTGACAAGATGCACATATAGGATTGGAGAGCTTCTTCAACTCAGGAACATCTCTCACTGCCTTCTTTGAAGAAATCTTGGCAAGGTTCTTGAAACCAATATGCCCAAGCCTTCTGTGCCACAACCATGTCTCCTCATCTATGCTGACCATGCAAGAATCTTTCTCTAACTCTGTCAAGGTGTACAAGTTCCCTGAAGTTCTCTGTCCAGTAGCTACAACCTTTCCACTGCTTGATCTTCTTATCTCACACCCTTTACTAGTGAAAGTTACTTCATGCCCTTTGTCACAAATTTTACTGATGCTGAGAAGATTGTGTTTGAGTCCTTCAACATACAAGACATCAAGAGATTTCACCTTCCCATGGTTCAAACTTATGGACCCCTTCCCTGTAATTCTGGCACCATTGTTGTTGCCAAACTTCACGGATCCACCTTCAAAGTCATGTAATTGTTCAAACCTTTCCTTATCTCCTGTCATGTGGCTTGAGCAACCACTATCAAGAATCCATGGAGTAGAGTCTCCTTGAGCCTTAAAAGCTCTATGAATAACAAATGCTGCTGCATCTTCTTCATCTTCTACTCTCTCTCTCTAAACCCAAACTTTCTTGACAGATTTAGATTTCTTTGCTTTCTTCTGTCTTGAGAACTGTCTCTCCATCTCATCATCTTCTGTGCTTCTGAAAACTCTCTGCTTACCTCTGTTCTCCTGTCTTTGTGGGGGAAACACAGTTCTACAATTCCTTGCAATATGTCCAAGGTTGTTGCATCTGTAACATTCAACTGTTTCCTCCATAAGGGGTGCAAAAGGATTTCTGTCCACATAACTCCTTGGACCAATGTTGAACTTGCAATCTGAGATCTTGTGTCCAAAAGTGTTGCATTTGTAACAATAACCTTGAAAGGTGTGCCTCTGCATCACAGGTTCCATCTGCCATCTGTAAGGAGCTCTGAAGTTGTCAAATGCTCTAGGCCTCTGTTGAGGACCTTGACTGTATCCATAGCTCTCTGCTCTCCTGCTTGGCCTTGCCAACTGTGGTTGTCTAGCATGGTTAGTCTTATGGAATATAGATGGATTTCCTCTTCTAGTTGGACCAGTCTGCACTTTATCTTTTTGTACTGCTCTCTTGACATTGCCAGCAGTAGTAACATGTGTCTTTCCTCTTTGAGCATTTCTATCATTGACTTTGATAGGATTATGTACTGTTCCCTTACCATTTGCCTTGGTATTTTTGGAAGACTCCCCAACAAATCCAAGTCCAAATTTGATGTGAGTCGATCTTTGAGCATTGATAATGTCATTGAGCTTCTTACTGCTAGGATGCTCTTTTGGAGTAGAGTCATCTTCAACATCTTCATTTTCTATGTCTTCTCTTTCAATCTCAGTTCTCCCATATTCTTCAACCTTAGCCTTTAATAAGGCTAGCTCATCTGCATAACCATCAAATTGTGCAAGAATCTCATATTGCTCCTCTAGTTGTGCTTTCAAAGCCACTTTCTCTAACTCAAGAGTGTTGCAGTCATGGTTTTAAGTATCTCCGATACCGATACGATACTCTCCGATACGTATCTTAAATTTAGCCGATCGATACGATACACATCGATACGATACATGAAATTTTTAAAATCCTTTCGTATCGATATATATCCTACAATACATACCGATATGCATCAATACACCATCAATACACATCGATATGATACGATATGCCTCGATACGACTATGAAAATTATAAAATTGAGGTAAAATATACGTTTCGATATGTATTAGTACGTATCGGTATGTATCGATCGGTACGTATCGGTATATATTGGCACGTATCGGTGAGTATCGATATATATATATCGGTACGTATCGGTGAGTATCGATACGTATCGGTGAGTATCGATATATATCGGTACGTATCGGTGAGTATCGGTGAGTATCGATACGTATCAGTCATATAATGGCCAAGATGGGTAATTTTTCAGAAAACACACGATTTTTTGAGGGGTTTTTGTTCCAAATTTGTTGTCAGCCATATTTTTCTCTAACTAAAGTGAAAATCAAGGTTGAGAACAAGGATTTTACACTTATGGGACAACTACAAACCTTGAATTCTTAGTATGATACCCTCAATTTAGTGTTTGTGCATAATACATATTATCAATAGCTTTTTTTAACAAATTCTTTATGCAAAAGTGTTTAAAAAAATGTTTCCTATCCATTTATGTGTGTATCTTTAGTGTATCTTAGTGTATCTCCGATACGATACGATACCCTCCGATACGTATCTTAATTTTGGCCGATCGATACGGCGACCGATACCGATACTTTAATCCTTGGGTATTGCTTTTGTTCATGTGGTCATCTGCTATAGGGTTTAGAGGCCAAAAAGATTTGGTCAGTGTTTTTTCTAAACTTGTATTTATTGATGATACGGATGATGCAGAGGGTCTTGAGAGATTAAAAAATCTAGTAGCGAAGTTTCATACACTCAGTTATGCAGGAAACCCTCAGACATTGTTATGTGAAACTTCACATCATCATGTTTTTGGCTTGTCATCTGCCCTTTCTTCAGCAGTTGTCTTAGAAGCCATTCTAAAGTCGATTGCCCTAAAAAATGTGAGATTATGTAGCAGCAGTAGTGGTGGTGGTGTTTCTGACTACAGATGGTCGATTCCCATTGTAATTGTGGCCCAATTTCTAACCATTGCAGTCGGTAATTTTTCCATCATCTATAGATGGCTTTCTTTACTCATCCACACTGAAGGCCAAGAAGGTATCCGTGAAAATGTAAAAAAATTTAATTTACAAAAAGAATTAGAATACTTGAAGGTGAAGACCTTACCTTTTAGATTCCTCAAGAAAAACCTCGTCTTTCAAGTTGGCATAGAATCCATCATCGATGTGCTTATACGCACCCAAATGGGGTTGTACATATGCAGCAGTATCTTCATTGGGCTCCCAATTTACAATGTTAAGAAATTGATCTTGCGGGTATATATAATTCTATTTGGTCGTAAATTCCATGACCCCACAAATGAAACGGGCATAATGTTTTTTGTGGGTGAAGCTCTAACTTTATGGAATTGGATAAGTAAAATGGCCATGAAAGACATGATGAGATGGACAAATAGGTATAAGGGGGACAATCCAACTGATCATCTCATCCAATTAATAATATCTAAATGTCCTCCTCCTCACCCTTCTTCTGCTTCTAAATTAGAAGGTGCCTTCCTCTTCATAAGA
The DNA here is from genome assembly GCF_013358625.1 of Macadamia integrifolia. Classification (NCBI taxonomy): domain Eukaryota; kingdom Viridiplantae; phylum Streptophyta; class Magnoliopsida; order Proteales; family Proteaceae; genus Macadamia; species Macadamia integrifolia. Next base: position 1,193 of record NW_024868789.1, on the reverse strand, counting down.
AAATTAGAAGCTACAGGGGAAGAATTTTTGTGGGAAAATGTTGATGATGATTTCATGTCATTTTTCAATAAATATGGATACAGAGTTTCCTGCGTATCAGTGTTGGTTCTTTCGAGAATTCTTGCAAAATTGATGCCTGCAGCTTCTTGTGGGGAATCATCTCTAATGTACAACTTATTAGAAGAAGCCTTAAATGAGTCATTTGAAACCATTTATTTTGTCGACCAAAACACCATTCCCAGCAGCAGCATGTTAGATGAAGCAAGATGGAGCTCAGCAAAAGATGTGTGGGTGAATTGGAAGAATCCCAACAATTGGTTCCGAAGTAAGATCATCTCTCCTGTATTAATCAAAAGTCGCTTATTGATTAAGAAATCCGAGGAGGAATCCGAATCAGAGATACTAGATCATGTCCTTGGGTTTCTCGAGTGCCCTATTAATGCTGCAAAAGAAATTTTTGGTCATAATTTTCATGAGTTAGTTGACCAATCTTTACTCGCTACTTCGTTGGCTGAACAACACATGAGTTTGATTGCAATTGAATTTTCAATCATTTGTAAATTCATTCGAGAGGAGCAGAATTTTGGATCGGTTAAGGATCTGTTTGATTTCATGGAAGATTGTTTTGCAAAGATGCTCTATTTTACCCTCCACCGTCTTCCAATGGCCATACTGAAGGAGATCGAAGGTGAGAATGGAAAGGAAATAAGTGAAGGAAGAGTTAGAAAAGCCTTCAAGTTCCTTTGTAAACTTGAGTTGTTAGGGGACACGATTGAATGGTCGTGGCCACCCCAATTTGACCCTAAAAGTCATCAAGCAAATGATGCCCAGTCGACGACAATTGGTCAAGCGGAGCCACCTAGCCAAACTAGTAACACTACTACTACTACTGCAGGTAATAATCCTGGTGATTATGGTTCAGAATAAGTTGAAGCTGCTGAGGTTTCAAATTTCATTCGTTGATGAAAAGGCTGACAATAGTAGTGATGTTTCCCTAACTTTTGCTACTGCTTTTGATGCTTGTGCTGCAGATGATGGTGATGATGATACGATTCGAGAAATCGGATCTGATGAGATTGTTTGAAAGACTTCTTCTGCGTGCTCAATTTCTATTCTATTGGTATATGAAATTCCTGAACACTATCATTTTTTTTTTTGGTATCTTCCATTATCTCTCTAGATTTTTTTTTTTT